>NC_045985.1:30398704-30535101 GCF_010909765.2 Amblyraja radiata | reverse complement strand
CCTCTCCTCTCCTCTCCTCTCCTCTCCTCTCCCCCGGGCCTTTCAACTGGCCACGCACTTGCCCTGCCATGGGGGAGATGCCTGCTTATCCAGGCCCAGGCTCCGGGCCTAACAACTAGGCCAAGAACCAGTCTTCTGAGGCCATAACCTCAAGACACAGGCTCAAAGCCTAAGAACTAGGCCAGGAACTAATCTTTGAGGCCTACAAATCTAGACACAGGCTCAAAGCCTAACAAATAGGCTGAGAACCAGACTTTTGAGCCCAGAAACTCAAGACACAGGCTCAAAGCCTAAGAACTAGGCTGGGATGAGGCTTTGAAGCCTACCAATCTAGACATAGGCTCAAAGCCTAAATACTAGTCTGAGAACCAGGCTTTTGAGGCCAGAAATTCAAGACGGGTACAAAGCCTAAGAACTAGGCCGGGAATGAGAATTTCTCTCCTTCCCTCTTTCTGAGGGAGAAGATAATTCTGGATTTAGTGTTATGTAATGAACCGGATTTGATAAAGGACCTTGAGGTTAATGAGCCATTAGTAGGCAATGTCATAACATGGTCAGGTTTAATCTACAATTGGAGAGGAAGAAGAGTAGGTCGGATGTGTCAGTGTTGCAGTTGAATAAATGGGACTATGGGGCAATGAGAGAGGACCTGGCCAAAGTTGACTGGAAAGATACACTAGCAGGGATGACAGTGGAACAACAATGGCAGGTGTTTCTAGGAATAATACCTGCAGGATGCAGGATGCATGATGCAGGTGCAGGATCAGTTCATTCCTAGGAGGAAGAAAGATTCCAAGGGGAGAAAGGGACAACCATGGCTGACAAGGGACGTCAGGGACATTATAAAAATTAAAGAGAAAAAGTACAACGTAGCAAAGATGAGCGGGTAGCAAGAGGATTGGGATAGTTTAAAGAACAACAGAAGATAACCAAAAAGACAATACGGGGAGAAAAGATGAGGTACGAAGGTAAGCTAGCCAAGAATATAAAGCAAGATAGTAAAAGCTTCTTTAGGTGTGCCAAGAGGAAAAAAATAGTTAAGACCAAAGTTGGACCCATGAAGACCGAAAAAGGTGATTTTTTTATATGGGAAACAAGGAAATGGCAGATGTTGAACAGGTACTTTGGATCTGTCTTCACAGACAATCTTCCTGATATAGTAGTGGCCAGAGGATTTAGGGTAACTGAGGAACTGAAGGAAATCCACATTAGGCAGGAAATGGTGTTGGATAGACAGATGGACCTGAAGGCTGATAAATCACCAGGGCTTGGTGGTCTGCATTCCAGGGTACTTAAGGAAGTGGTTCTAGAAATCGTGGATGCATTGGAGATCATTTTCCAATGCTCTATAGATTCAGGATCAGTTCCTGTGGATTTGAGGGTAGCTAAAGTTATCCCACTTTCTAAGAAAGGCGGGAGAGAGAAAACAGGGAATTATAGACCAGTTAGCCTGACATCAGTGGTGGGGAAGATGCTGGAGTCAATTATTAAAGATGAGATAGCCGCACATTTGGATAGCAGTAACAGGATAGGACCAAGTCAGCATGGATTTACGCAGGGGAAATCATGCTTGACTAATCTTCTAGAATTTTTTGAAGATGTAACTAGGAAAATGGACAAGGGAGAGCCAGTGGATGTGCTGTACCTGGATTTTCAGAAAGCATTTGATAAGGTCCCACATTGGAGATTAGTGGGCAAAATTAGGGCACATGGTATTGGGGGTAGAGTGCTGACATGGATAGAGAAGTGGTTGGCTGACAGGAAACAAAGAGTAGGGATTAACGGGTCCCTTTCAGAATGGCAGGCAGTGACTAGTGGTGTACCGCAAGGCTCGGTGGTGGGCCCGCAGCTATTTACAATATACATTAATGATTTGGATGAAGGGATTCAAAGTAACATTAGAACATTTGCAGATGACACAAAGCTGGGTGGCAGTGTGAACTCTGAGGAGGATGCTATGAGAATGCAGCGTGACTTGGACAGGTTGGGGGAGTGGGCAGATGCAGTTTAGTGTGGATAAATGTGAGGTTATCCACTTTGGTAGCAAAAACAGGAAGGTAGATTACTATCTAAATGGTGTCAAGTTGGGTAAAGGGGAAGTACAACGGGATCTGGGGGTCCTTGTACATCAGTCTATGAAAGTAAACATGCAGGTACAGCAGGCAGTGAAGAAAGCGAATGGCATGTTGGCCTTTATAACGAGAGGAATCGAATATAGGAGCAAAGATGCCCTTCTGCAGTTGTACAGAGCCCTAGTGAGTCCGCACCTGGTGTATTATGTACAGTTTTGGTGCCCTAATTGAGGAAGGACATTCTTGCTATTGAGGGAGTGCAGCGTAGGTTCACAAGGTTAATTCCCAGGATGGCTGGACTGTCATATGCTGAGAGAATGGAGCGGCTGGGCTTGTACACTCTGGAGTTTAGAAGGATGAGAGGATATCTTATTGAAACATATAAGATTGTTAAAGGCTTGGACACGCTAGAGGCAGGAAACATGGTCCCAATGTTGGGGGAGTCCAGAACCAGGGGCCACAGTTTAAGAATAAGGGGTAAGCCATTTAGAACGGAGACGAAGAAACACTTTTTCTCACAGAGAGTTGTGAGTCTGGAATTCTCTGCCTCAGAGGGCGGTGGAGGCAGGTTCTCTGGATATTTTCATGAAAGAGCTAGATAGGGCTCTTAAAGATAGCAGAGTCAGGGGATATGGTGAGAAGGCAGGAACGGGTAACTGAGTTGATTGATCAGCCATGATCACATTGAATGGTGGTGCTGGCTCGAAGGGCCGAATGGCCTCCTCCTGCACCTGTTGTCTATTTTCTACCCCAACCACGTATGACATTATCACCTTATGACCTCCCTCTTGCTCCACTCTCTCTCCCTCTTCAACCCCGTCTTCCCTCCCGCCCCCTGGACCTCTCCCTCCCCTCCCTCCCCACCTCACCTCTTTTCCTCCCTCTCCCCCTCCTCACCTCCCCTCTTTTTTCTCTCTCCCTCCGTCCTTCCGTTTCCCTTCTCCTCCCCTTCCACTCCTCCCTGTACCTCTTATCCTCGTCTTCCTCTCCTCTCCCTCTGCCTCCTTCCGTTCCTCCCTCTCCTCTCTTCATCTCCTCCCTCCCTCCCTCTTCCCTCCTCATTCTCCTGCTCCTATTCCCTGTATTCCTCTCCTCTCTTCCCTCCCGCTCTCCACCTAATCCCTCCCTCTCTCCTCCCACTGGTTGCAGCGAACCAGGATGTTCTCGCCGCGACCTGTTGCCCGGACCTCGGGAATTGCCCCCCCAGCCCGGAGTTGCCCCAGCCCGGAGTTGCCCCAGCCCAGAGTTGCCTCAGCCCGTAGTTGCCCTAGCCCGGAGTTGCCCCAGCCCGGAGTTGCCGCACCCAGCCCGGAGTTGCGCTAGCCCGGAGCAACCGAGACTCGAGCGGCGGAGTCCAGACACGGAAAGGCAGTGAGACCGGGGGGAGGGGGGAGGGGAGAGAGGGAGGGAGAGGGAGAAAGAGAGAGGCAGAGGGAGGGATAGACGGGGAGGGAGAGGGGGAGAGGAGAGAGGGAGGGAGAGAAAGAGGGGAGGAGAGAGCGAGAGGGAGAGACTGGGGGAGAGGGAGGGAGGGAGAGAGAGAGACGGGGCTAGAGGGGTAGGGGAGAGACAGGGGAGAGGGAGGGGGAGAGGGAGGGAAGGTGAGAAGAAGGAGGAGAGGGAGATGGATGTGGACGTGTGGGGAGCCGGGGAGAGAGAGAAGAGGGAGGGTGAACGGGTTTTGGAGGGGGAGAGGGACAAGAAGGAGAGGACGAAGGAAGGGGAGAGGGAGATGAATGTGGACGGGCAGGGGATAGGAGAAAGTGGGAGAGAGAGGAGGGTGGGGGAGAAGAGGAAGGGCGGGAGGTGGGGAGAGGGGGGGGGGAGAGGAGTGCAGGGGGGAGAGAGGAGAAGAGCGAGGGGCAGGAAAGGGTGGATGAGGATGAGAGGAGGAAGGTGAGGGAGATGGACGTTGATGGGCAGAGGGTGGAACAAATAGGGAGATAGGGGGAGAGGGTAGGGGAGAGGAGAGAGGGGGAGATGAGGAGAGAGAGGGGGGGAGGGAGGGGGAGAGAAGAACGAGGGAGGAAGAGAGAACGGGGAGGGTGGGGGGGAGCGAGGAGCAGGAGAAGGGGATACTGGGGGAGAGTGTGGAGGAGGCTAGAGGCGAGGCGGAGAGGAGGGAGGGGGAGAGGGAGATGGGTGCGGACGGGAAGGGGATGGGAGGAAGAGGGAGAGAGAGGAGGGAGGGGGTTGGGGAGAGGAGGGAGGAGGGAGGAGGGGAGAAGGAGAGAGAGAAGAGCGTGGGAGGGGGAGAGGAGAGAGGGGGAGAGAAGGGAGGGGGAGAGGAGGGAGGGGGAGTGAAGGGGGAGGGAACGAGAGGGCGGGGGGCAGGAAAGGATGGGGGTGTGGGTGGGGGCGGCTGGAAGGCGGGAGGGGGGGATGGACGTGGGCGGGCAGGGGGTGAGAGAAATAGAGAGAGAGAGGAGGGGGGAGAGAAGAGAGAGGGTCGGGGAGAGGAGGGAACCGGAGGAGAGGAAGGGGCAGGATAGGGAGAGGGAGAGGAGTTTGAGGATTGGAGAGAGGAGGGAGAGTGAGGAGGAGAGGGGAGAGAGAGTCAAGAAGGAGGGGGAGAGGTGGGAGCAGGGGCAGAGGGGAGACACTGAAAGGCAGAGTGAGATGGAAGGGGAGGGATGGGCAGAGAGGGAGAGGAGGAGGAGGAGGTATAGATCGGGGAGGGAGTGAGAGAGACGGAGGGAGGGGGACAGGGGGAGGGAAGGGGAGGGAGCGGCGTGGATTGAGGGTGAGAGGGGGAGGGAGGGGCAGGGGGAGATGCGGAGGGGGAGGGAGGGAGGGGGAGGGGGAGAGAGGAAAAGCGGGTGAAAGGGTGCGGGAGGGAGAGGAGGAAGGTGATGGGTGGAGGCAGAGGGAGGGGGTGAGCGAGAGATGGAGGGAAGGTGGGATGGAAAGATGGAGGGAGGGTGGGAGGGAGAGAAGAGAGGGCGAGGTGGAGGGTGAGAGGGAGGGGGAGCGGGAGAGCGAGAGGTGGAGGGAGAGGGAGGGGGGGAGCAGAGGGGAAGGGGAGAGGGGGAGGGCGAGCGAGGGAGATGGGAAAAGGTGGAGGGAGAGGGGGAGCGAGGGGGAGAGAGGAAGGGAGAGGGGGAGCGAGGGTGAGGGAAGGAGGAAGAGGGGGTGCGAGGGTGAGGGAAGGAGGAAGAGGGGGAGCGAGGGTGAGCGGGGGAGGAAGAGGGGGAGCGAGGGGTAGGGAAGGAGGGAGACGGGGAGCGAAGGGGAGAGGGGGAGGGAGAGGGGGAGCGAGGGTGAGAGGGAGAGGGGGAGCGTGGGGGAGCTCCAGGGAGTGGAGAGTTGGAGGGAGGGTGAGAGGGGCAGATGGAGTGAGAGAGGGGGACAGGGAGAGAGGTGGAGTGAAGGGGAGAGGGGTAGAGCTGGGGCGGTGGAGGAGTCAGTGATGGGGGCTTGTAGGGAGGGGGAGGGGTGACAGCCCCTCTACTGCCCCCTGCACCAGGAGCAGCTGAAACTGTTCTGTGAGACGGACGCTGAGCTGATTGTGGGATATGTCGCGACGGACGAAGGCACAAGTACCACCACTTCTTCCCGGTCAATGAGGCTGTGGAGATGTACAAGGTAACGTCGCGGGCCAGCTTACCTTACAGGGAGGGCTAGGACAGGCTGGGACTCCCACTTTGACCAATCCACTCCAAAGACGTACAGGTTTCGTAGGCTAATTGGTTTCGGCAAAATTTCAAATTGCCCTTTGTAGCGAATTATAGACGCAGCCCGGACCATCACGTAAACCTGCGAGTCTGAAGAAGGTTCTTGACCCGAAACGTCACATATTCCTTCTCTCCAGAGATGCTGCCTGTTCCGCTGAGTTACTCCAGCTTTTTGTGTACCTCTTCGGTGTAAACCAGCAGATGTAGTTCATTATAACACACAAATCTTCCATCGACTTCATCTGCACCTCACGCTGCCTCGGCAAGGCCAGCAACATCATCAAGGACCAGTCTCACCTCGGCCACTCCCTCTTCTCCCCTCTCCCATCAGGCAAGAGGTATAGAAGTGTGAAAACGCACACCTCCAGATTCAGGGACAGTTTCTTCCCAGCTGTTGTCAGTAACCGAATCATCCTACCACAACAAGAGCAGCAGCACAAGTACTATCGGACGCAAAAATCGAAGGTTGGCAAAAATGCTGGAGAAACTCAGCGTGTGAGGTCTCGACCCGAAACGTCACCTAATCCTTCGCTCCATAGATGTCGCCTAACCCGCTGAGTTTCTCCAGCATTTTTGTCTACCATAGGACTACCTGATCAGATTTTACTGGCTTTACCTTGTACTAAACGTTATTCCCTTATCATGTATCTGCACACTGTGGATGGTTCGATTGTAATCATGTTTCCACAGGCTGATTAGCACGCAACAAAAGCTTTTCACTGCACCTCAGTAAAAGTGATATTATCATAATCTAAACTAGATTACTGTGTGTAGGATCGTGTTAGTGTCCGGGGTGATTACTGGTCAGTGCGGACTCAGTGAGCCGAAGGGCCTGTTTCCATGCTGTATCTCCAAACTAAACTAAACTTTGAAGCATAGGCGGCTATGGGATGAGGTGTGTGTGTTGTTGAGGGCCATGGATAAAGTGAATACTCACTATCTTATTCCCCCAGGGTGGAGAATTGAAAAGGGTAGAGGGCGGCACGGTGGCTCAGCCGTAGAGTTGCTACCTCATAGCGCCAGTGATGCGGGTTCGACCCCGACCCCGAGTGCTGTCTGTATGGAGTTTGTACGTTCTCCCCGTGACTTGCGTGGGTTTTCACCGGGTGCTCTGGTTTCCTCCCACACTCCCAAGACGTGCGGGTTTGTTGGTTAATTGGCTTCAGTAAATTTGTAATTTGTCCCTAGTGTGTATAGGACAGTGTTAGTGTGCGGAAATCACTGGTTGGTGCGCAATCAGTGGGTCGATGCCATTATTTCTGCGTTGTATCTCTAAATTAAAGTAAACTAAACTAAAACTAGAGGGCACAGGCTTAAGGTGAGAGGGGGGGGGGGAGATTTAAGAGAGACCTCAGGGGCAACTTTTCAACTCAGAGGGTAGTCTATATCTGAATCGTGCTGCCAGGGTAAGCTATAGAAGTGGATACAATTGCGACTTTAAAAAACATTTGGACAGATGTAAGTATAGACAATAGACAATAGGTGCAGGAGTAGAGGCCATTTATCCCATCGAGCCAGCACCGCCATTCAATGTGATCACGGCTGATCATCCACAATCAGTACCACGTTCCTGCCTTCTCCCCATATCCCCTGACTCCGCTATCTTTAAGAGCCCTATCTAACTCTCTCTTGAAAGGGATATGGGCCAAATGCAGTAAAGTGCGACTAGCCCAGAATGCCATCTTGGTTGGCACGGAAAATGTGGGCCGAAGGGCGATTTTCCTTTCAATAGATGAGCATTGGAATGGCTGAGGCAGAGAAGGTTGTGAAGGAAGTGCAGGTAAAAGGAATTAGAAAGGTATTAGTATTTGTTGAGTTCACTTGCGTTGATTTTGTTATTGAATTGGATTCATTATTACCACGTGTAGCGAGATACAGTGTAAAGGTTTTATGTTTATTGATTTCATTATTGAGTTGAGATTTTTATTGTCGCTTGCAGCGAGGTACAGTGCAAATGATTTTGAGTTTATTACTGTTAAGTTTATTATTGAGTTGAGTTCATTGTTGTCCCGTGTAGTGAGGTACAGTGAAAAGCTTTTGTTGCGTGCTATCCAGTCAGCAGAAAGACTGTACATGATTACAATCCAGCCATTTGTGGCTGGTATGAGCCTGATGGGCCGAAGGGACTGTCTGCTGTCACGAATGGCTGAAGATCTGCTTCCGTCTCCCACTAGGGCAAACTGAATGCATCCATGGACGCTGCCACCAGGAGGAAGCTCACGGTACTGCGCATGAAGTCCGAGCAGCAACAGAAGATTTCCCACGTGCGGGTAAGGCAGCATCTGCGAGAGGGTGCATGTGATGGATGGATGGATGAATGGATGGATGGGTGGATAGATGGGTGGATGGATGGGTGGATGGATGGGTGGATAGATGGGTGGGTGGATGGGTGGATGGATGGGTGGATGGATGGATGGATGGATGGATGGATGGGTGGATGGATGAAGGAATGGATGGATGGATGGATGGGTGGATGAATGGATGGATGAAGGAATGGATGGATGGATGGATGGATGGATGGATGGATGGATGGATGGATGGATGGATGGATGCATGCATGGATGGATGGATGGATGGATGGATGGATGGATGGATGGATGGATGGATGGATGGATGGATGGATGGATGGATGGATGGATGGATGGATGGATGGATGGATGGATGGATGGATGGATGGATGAAGGAATGGATGGATGGATGGATGGATGGATGGATGGATGGATGGATGGATGGATGGATGGATGGATGGATGGATGAATGGATGGATGGATGGATGGATGGATGGATGGATGGATCGATGGATCGATGGATGGATGGATGGATGGATGGATGGATGGATGGATGGATGGATGGATGGATGGATGGATGGATGGATGGATGGATGGATGGATGGATGAAGGAATGTATGGATGGATGGATGGATGGATGAAGGAATGGATGGATGGATGGATGGATGGATGGATGGATGGATGGATGGATGGATGGATGGATGGATGGATGGATGGATGGATGGATGGATGGATGGATGGATGGATGGATGGATGGATGGATGGATGGATGGATGGATGGATGAAGGAATTAATGAATGAATCAATTAATCAATGAATGGATGAAGGAATGAATGAATGGATGATACTTTAAGTTACATTAAGTTTAAGATACATACATTAAGTCACAAGTAAGAATGTGAGTGTTCTATCTGGGACATATGACAACAAACACTCTTGACATGTCACGGTGAGAATCTTTGTCTTGAATACTGTGTCTTGTGTGAGGGACCTCTCCTCATGTTATGACATGTCATGACAGGATATTCCCTAGGACATTAAGGGAAGTTAGTGTAGAAATAGCCGGGGCTATGACAGAAATATTTTAAATGTCATTAGAAACGGGAATAGTCCCAGAGGATTGGCGTACTGCGCATGTTGTTCCATTTTTTAAAAAGGGTTCTAAGAGTAAACCTAGCAATTATAGACCTGTTAGTTTGACTTCAGTGGTGGGCAAATGAATGGGAAAGATACTTAGAGATAATATATATAAGCATCTGGATAAACAGGGTCTGACTAGTGGGGTGCCTCAGGGATCTGTGTTGGGTCCTTTGTTGTTTGTCATGTACATCAATGATCTGGATGAAGGTGTGGTAAATTGGATTAGTAAGTATGCAGATGATACCAAGATACCAAGTTGTGGATAATGAAGAGGATTTCCAAAGTCTACAGAGTGATTTAGGCCATTTGGAAGAATGGGCTGAAAGATGGCAGATGGAGTTTAATGCTGATAAATGTGAGGTGCTACACCTTGGCAGGACAAATCAAAATAGGACGTACATGGTAAATGGTAGGGAATTGAAGAATACCGTTGAACAGAGGGATCTGGGAATAACCGTGCATAGTTCCTTGAAGGTGGAATCTCATATAGATAGGGTGGTAAAGAAAGCTTTTGGTATGCTAGCCTTTATAAATCAGAGCATTGAGATGTAATAAGCTGGGATGTAATGTTAAAATTGTACAAGGCATTGGTGAGACCAAATCTGGAGTATGTTGTACAATTTTGGTCGCCCAATTATAGGAAGGATGTCAACAAAATAGAGAGAGTACAGAGGAGATTTACTAGAATGTTGCCTGTGTTTCAACAACTAAGTTACAGAGAAAGGTTGAATAAGTTAGGTCTTTATTCTCTGGAGCGCAGAAGGTTAAGGGGGGACTTGATAGAGGTCTTCAAAATGATGAGAGGGATAGACAGAGTTGATGTGGACCAGCTTTTCCCTTTGAGAATAGGGAAGATTCAAACAAGAGGACATGACTTCAGAATTAAGGGACAGAAGTTTAGGGGTAACATGAGGGGGAATTTATTTACTCAGAGAGTGGTAGCGGTGTGGAATGAGCTTCCAGTGGAAGTGGTGGAGGCAGGTTCGTTGGTGTCATTTAAAAAAAATTGGATAGGCATATGGATGAGAAAGGAATGGAGGGTTATGGTATGAGTGCAGGCAGGTGGGACTAAGGGAAAAAAGTTGATCGGCACGGACTTGTAGGGCCGAGATGGCCTGTTTCCGTGCTGTAATTGTTATATTGTTATATTATATTGTTATGTGTGAGGGACCTCCCCCTGTGAAGAGCACTTTCCCCTGCATGAGATGAATGAAGGAATTATACTGTATTATCACAGGTAATATGTCAAAGTGGGATTCTTTGTTTTGAGTACCATACACAAGGTATGCAAAGAGTCTCCATGTAAAGGGCACAGGCAAAGTTAAGAAGTTTTCATTAGAGTCCGCAATGGTCCCACTTTGTTCTCGGTGCCTCCCCCCCCCCCCCCCCATGCCGGGACCCTCTTTGTTCTCTCAGCGTTGTGTCCTTGACCGATCTCTTGCACTCACCACCGGCCCGGCCTCGGTCGTCTTCTCTTGGCGGCTCTACAGCGCTCGCCGGGAGCTTCCCACCTGTGACGAGAGATCTCCCCTTCAATGTGAGGGATCTCCCTAACCAAAGTCAAAGTCAATTTTATTCATCACACAGCCATCAAATGCGTTGAAATTAAAAAGAACACACAATCTATATCATTAAAAGTATCATCTTGACCACTTCCCGTTGCGCTGTATATTGATATTATAAAAAAAATCGATACCATATATCGCTATGATTTTTGGCCATCTTGCTCACAGTCCTCCTCCGCTCATCAGGCCCCGACGATTTTCACCATCGATTAAAAATAAAAAAGTTATGAGTGTGTAAAAAAACCTTAAGATCCTCTCGCCTGTCAATCATTGTGATGAAGGTAACGACCCTTCGGGGGATGGACTATAAAACCCCAGATGCCTGGACATGACTCAGTCACTCTGCAAGATTGCGCGGGAGAGGCCACGACTCTCATTCTAAGCTGTGAATCAACTGAACTGTGAATTTGCAATGTAAATGATTTGTTAGGCCTTAATGAAAATGAAATGAGTTGTTTGGCCTGCCCTGTGTTTGAAACTGCAATGGCAATGGAAGTGATATGAAAATGCCATGAGCCGTTCGGTCTGCCCTGTGCTTGAAACTGCAATGGCAATGGAAATTAAATGAAAATGCAATGAGCTGTTTAGCCTGCCCTGTGCTTGAAATTGCAATGGGAATGGCAATGGAAGTGAAATGACCACCAGGCCTGAGTGACTGACCTGCCAGCCCACCAGGTCTGAGTGACTGAGCTGCCAGCCCACCAGGCCTGAGTAACTGAGCTGCCAGCCCAAGAATCCATTCGGCCCGCACTAGTCCTCTGGAAACCAGTCCCTTCGGTCCTCAACACCCATACTAGCGCTCTAGACCCCCCACCCCACACTGGCCACCAATATTGGAGAGTGGAATAATGGAGAGATGGAATATTGCGTTGGGGGACCAGCCCTCCCATGTGAACTGAGTCTAGTACACAATAAAATGCAACACAAACATCCACCACAGCATTATTCACTGTGGTGGAAGGCAACACAGTTCAGCCAGTTCTCCTCCTTTGTTCATCCGTGGTCGGGGCCATAAACCCCCCGTAGTCGCTGCTAAGGACAGCTGGACGTTCAGGCCTTCTCATCAAGATGATCTAAACTCCGACGTCAGGATGGTGAAACTCACTCCGCAGCTTGGAGTGCCCGAATCGGTACTTTCCTACCGGATTCCGTGGCTTCAGGATGTTATCGGCCGCGGGCCGGAGCTCTTCTCCAGCAATTCCCGGCGAGGGATCCCAGACTCCGGATGGTAAGTCCACGCCACGCCCGTGGCTAGAAGCTCAGCAGACCACTGCCCCCACGATGTCAACTACACCAGGCTAGCGATCGGAGCACTCCTCTCTGCCGACCCCCGGCAACGGTTCGCCCTGCTCCGTGGAAAGTTCATGCAGAGCCTGCTGTCCATGCTCCGGGCCCGACTCCAGGAAAGGCCGCTCCAATCCATGGTGTTAGGCCGTGAGGGAAGCAACATGGAAAAAGTCACCGTGAAGGAGTGGCCGAAATCAGTTTCCCCCTTTCCCCTCCGCAACAACCCCCCCTCCCCCCCCCCCCCCCCACATAAGACATCCTGCGAGACACCTGAAACACTAAACACACCAAAACAACAATAAAAGTATAAATAACGAACAGGCTGCAGGCAGGGCAGCCATCTAGCAGCGCCCCCACCGACCGCCAGTGCCCACTGTAGCCGCCCCCCATGCATCACTGTCCCTCTCGCCCACTGCAGGAGCAGTCAAGCAGCCTGCACGCCCACATCCGCGAGAGGGAGCAACGCTTGAGCGACGAACTGCAGGATGCAGAGGAGCGCATCCTGGCACAGATGCAGGAGAACCTGCAGCGCATGCAGGACACGCTGGATTCCGTGGAGCGGTTCCTGTGACAGCTGCAGACACGCATGGAGCAGCCGGACATCGTGGCTTTGATCAATGTCAGCAACGCAGCTCGTCGCAATACCATATAAACCATATAACAATGACAGCACGGAAACAGGCCATCTCGGCCCTTCTGATCCGTGCCCAATACTTACGCAGGGGACGCGGCAGGTTTGCCTAATTCTGCTGCTGGAACTTGAATATATGGTTGGGTAGGATAGGGCAGAGGGGTAATAGACAATAGGTGCAGGAGTAGGCCATTCGGTCCTTCGAGCCAGCACCGCCATTCAATGTGATCATGGCTGATCATCCTCAATCAGTACCCCGCACCTGCCTTCTCTCCATATCCCCTGACTCCGCTAATCTCATAGAGCTGTATAACATTATAAGGGGGGGATAGATAAGGTGATTGCACAGAGTATTTTACCCGAGTAGTGGAATGAAGAATCAGAGGACATAGGTTTACGGTGAAGGGAGGGGGGGGGGGGGGGGGGGAGATTTAATAGGAATCCCAGGGGTGACCTCTTCACTCAGATGGTGGTGTGTAAATGGAACAGGGGAGATCGTTGAGGCAGGTATTGTCACAATATTTAAAGACGTTTGGATAGGAAAGGTTTAGAGGGATGTGGGATTGTCGCCAGCAGGTGGGGCTTGTGTAGAATGGGGAGGTTTGGGCATGTTGGGCCGAAGGGTCTGTTTCCATACTGTACATCTCTAAGTGAGACTGGGTTAGATGGGTAACTTAGTCGGCGTGGGCAGGTTGGGCCGAAGGGCCTGTTTCCATGTTGTATATTTCTAAATGAGACTGTCATAATGGGGCACCTTGGTTGGCATGGGCAGGTTGGGCCGAATGGCCTGTTTCGTGTTGTGTGATTATGACTAATTAACTGAATGAAGACTGAGATATCTTTCTTGTTCATTTCAGGAGGAAAGTATTTGGAATAGGAGGTAAGACATCCCATCTCTCTCTTGTAGACCATATTGGACCATTATGCCCTGATTCAGTCATGGCTGATCTACCTGACACTCTTACTGATGAAGAACCACCTTCAAAATACCCAATCACTGGGCCTCCACCGCCATCTGGTCTCTGGAATATTGAACATTTCATAAGGTCATAACTGATAGGAGCAGAATCAGGCCGTTTGGCCCATCAAGTCTGACTCCGCCATTCAATCACGGCTGATCTATCTCTCCATCCTCACCCCATTCTCATGCCTTCTCCCCTGAACCCACTGACCCCATACTAATCGGTGATGCAGTGGTAGAGCTACTGCCTTGTCGCGCGTGCAGTGCCGGAGACCCGGGTTCGATCCCAACTACGGGTGCTGTCTGTATGGAGTTTGTACGTTCACCCTGCGACCATGTGGGTTTTCTCCGAGTACTTCGGTTTCCTTCCACACTCCAAAGGCGTACAGGTTTGTAAAATAATTGGCTGGTATAAGTATAAGAAGTAGATTGTCCTGAGTGTGTGTGGGATAATGTTAGCGTGGGGGGATCGCTGGTCGGTGTGGACTCGGTGGGCTGAGGGGCTTGTTTCCACGCCGTATCTCTGATTTAAACTAAACTAAAAATCCACTCCGCCATTCAATCGTGGCTGATGTATCTCCTAACCCCATTCTCCTGCCTTCTCCCCATAACCCCTGACACCCCTACTAATCAACAATCTATCTATCTCTGCCTTAGAAATATCCACTGACTTGGCCTCCCCACAGGTTCACTGACAAGCAAGACACCCTAGATGTGGTGGACTTGGAGCTGCCGCTGGATGTGTACAGGGGTCCTCTACAGTATATGGCCTGGCGGGAGATGGTGGAAGCCATCAGTCCTGGTAGGCCAACCTTACAATCAGCTCTGCTCCGCGGAACGGTGGTGGCTGCAAGTGCTCAATGGGGAAGGGGAGTGAGACGGAGATGGAGCAGGGATGAGGAATGTCAGAAATAAATTATATCTTTGGGGGTTCAGATCCAGCGGGAGATAGAGGGACAATTCAGAGTGCCAGACGTTATGGGGAGAAGGCAGGAGAATGGGAGTTGGAGGGAGAGATAGATCAGCCATGATTGAATGGCGAAGTAGACTTGATGGGCCGAATGGCCTAATTCTACTCCTATCACTGATGCTATTACGAGATCAGTTTCGGTTTAGTTTATTGTCACATGTCCCGAGGTACAGTGAAAAGCTTTGAACGGCAAAAGTGATTGGAGCAGAATTAAGCCATTCACCCCATCAAGTTTACCCCGGCACTCAATCGTGGCTGATCTATCTCTGCCTCCCAAACCCGATTCTCCTGCCTTCTCCCCATAACCCCTGACACCCGTGCTAACCAAGAAGAGCATTTGTTGCGTGCTATATTGTCAGCAGGAAGACAATACATAATTATAACGAGCCATTGACAGTGTTCAGACACATGATACGCCAGCCCTGTCAATAAAAGTAAGCATGCAGGTATAGCAGGCAGTGAAGAAAGCTAATGGCATGTTGGCCTTTATAACCATATAACAATTACAGCACGGAAACAGGCCATCTCGACCCTTCAAGCCCGTGCCGAACACGTATTCTCCCCTAGTCCCACATACCTGCGCTTAGACCATAACCCTCCATTCCTTTCCCGTCCATATAACTATCCAATTTATTTTTAAATGATAAAAATGAACCTGCCTCCACCACCTTCACTGGAAGCTCATTCCACACAGCTACCACTCTCTGAGTAAAGAAGTTCCCCCTCATGTTACCCCTAAACTTCTGTCCCTTAATTCTCAAGTCATGTCCCCTTGTTTGAATCTTCCCTACTCTCAGTGGGAAAAGCTTATCCACGTCAACTCTGTCTATCCCTCTCATCATTTTAAAGACCTCTATCAAGTCACCCCTTAACCTTCTGCGCTCCAAAGATTAAAGCCCTAACTTGTTCAACCTTTCTCTGTACCTTAGTTCCTGAAACCCAGGCAACATTCTCGTAAATCTCCTCTGTACTCTCTCTATTTTGTTTACATCCTTCCTATAATTAGGCAACCAAAATTGTACACCATACTCCAGAATTGGCCTCACCAATGCGTTGTACAATTTTAACATTACATCCCAACTTCTATACTCAATGCTCTGATTTATAAAGGCAGCACACCAAAAGCTTTCTTTACCACCCTATCTACATGAGATTCCACTTTCAGGGAACTATGCACATTTATTCCCAGATCCCTCTGTTCACCTGCATTCTTCAATTCCCTACCATTTACCATGTACGTCCTATTTTGATTTGTCATTCCAAGATGTAGCACCTCACACTTATCAGCAATAAACTCCATCTGCCATCTTTCAGCTCACTCTTCCAACCGGCATAAATCTCTCTGTAGACTTTGAAAATCCACAACCCCACCTATCTTAGTATCATCTGCATTCTTACTAATCCAATTTACCACACCATCATCCAGATCATTGATGTACATGACAAACAACAGTGGACCCAACACAGATCCCTGTGGCACCCCACTAGTCACTGGCCTCCAACCTGACAAACAACCATCCACCATTACTCTCTGGCATCTCCCATTCAGCCACTGTTGAATCCATCTTGCTATTCCACCATTAATACCCAACAATTGAACCTTCTTAGCCAACCTTCCGTGAGGAACCTTGTCAAAGGCCTTACTGAAGTCGATATATACAACATCCACTGCTTTACCCTCATCAATTTCCCGAGTAACCTCTTCAAAAAATTCAAGAAGATTAGTCAAGCATGACCTTCCAGGCACAAATCCATGTTGACTGATCCTAATCAGACCCTGTTTATCCAGATGCTTATATATATTTTCTCTAAGTATCCTTTCCATTAATTTGCCCACCACTGACGTCAAACTAACAGGTCTATAATTGCTATGTTTACTCTTAGACCCCTTTTTAAACAATGGAACAACATGCGCAGTACGCCAATCCTCCGGCACTATTCCCGTTTCTAATGACATTTGAAATATTTCTGTCATAGCCCCTGCTATTTCTACACTAACTTCCCTCAATGTGCTAGGGAATATCCTGTCCGGACCTGGAGACTTATCCACTTTTATATTTCTCAAAAGTGTCAGTACTTCCTCTTCTTTGAACCTCATAGTATCCATAGCTACTCTACTAGTTTCCCTTACCTCATATAATTCAATATCCTTCTCCTTGGTGAATACCGAATAAAATAAATTGTTCAATATCTCCCCCATCCCTTTTGGCTCTGTAGATAGCTGTCCACTCTGACTCTCTAATGGACCAATTTTATCCCTCGTTATCCTTTTGCCATTAATATAGCTGTAGAAATCCTTTGGATTTACTTTCACCTTACTTGCCAAAGCAACCTCATATCTTATTTTAGCTTTTCTAATTTATTTCTTAAGATTCTTTTTACATTCTTTATACTCCTCAAGCACCTCGTTTAATCCATGCTGCCTATAATTATTGTAGATCTCTCTCTTTTTCCGAACCGTGTCCAATTTCCCTTGAAAACCATGTCTCTTTCCAATTTTTACTATTTCCTTTCAACCGAACAGGGACATAAAGATTCTGTACTCTTAAAATGTTTCCTTTAAATGTCCTCCATTTCTCTTCCACATCTTTCCCACAAAACAAAATGTCCCAATTTACTCCTTTTAAATCATTTCGCATCTCCTCAAAGTTAACCTTTCTCCAATCAAAAATCTCAACCCTAGGTCCAGTTCTGACCCTCTCCATAATTATATTGAAACTAATGGTATTGTGATCACTGGTCCCGAACTGTCATACCTCCGCCAACTCCACTTTATAACAAGAGGAGTTGAATATAAGAGCAAAGAGGTCCTTCTACAGTTGTACAGGGCCATGGTGAGACCACACCTGGACTATTGTGTATAGTTTTGGTCCCAAAATTTGAGGAAGGACATTCTTGCTATTGAGGGAGCCCAGCGTAGGTTCACCGGGTTAATTCCCGGGATGGCAGGACTGTCATATGCTGAGAGAATGGAGCGGCTGGGCTTGTATATTCTGGGGTTTAGAAGGATGAGAGGATATCTTATTGAAACATATAAGATTATTAAGGGTTTGGACATGCTAGAGGCAGGAAACATGTTCCCGATGTTGGGGGAAGTCCAGAACCAGGGGTCACACAGTTTAATAAGGGGTAGGCCATTTAGAACGGAGATGAGGAAAAACGTTTTCAGCCAGAGAGTTGTGAATCTGTGGAATTCTGCCTCGGCGGTGGATGCCGATTCCCTGGATGCTTTCAAGAGAGATTTAGGTAGAGCTCTTAAAGATAGCGGAGTCAGGGGATATGGGGAGAAGGCAGGAACGGTGTACTGATTGGGGATGATCAGCTATGATCACAGTGAATGGCGGTGCTGGCTCGAAGGGTTGAATGGCCTATTCCTGCACCTATTGTCTATTGTCTATTGTTTATTTGGTAGATACAAAATGCTGGAGTAACTCAGCGGGTGAGGCAGCATCCCTGGAGAGAAGGAATGGATGACGTTTCGGGTAGAGGCCCTCTTTAGTACATTTGTTTGTCTTGTATTATGGTGGTAGGTTTTGTTTCGCTTTATTTTATGGTTCAATATTGTTGATAATAATTGATTGTAATATTTTTGGTTTAATAAACAGTGCCAGCCCGCTCACACTGAACCCGGACACGGCTAACCCATGGCTGCAGCTGTCCGAGGATCTGTGCAGCGTGTGGATGTGGACGGAGCGGCAGTCCCTGCCCGAGTCCCGGTGGAGGTTTGACCGATGTGCCGGCGTGCTGGCGGCGCAGGGCTTCGCGTCCGGCTGCCACTATTGGGAGGTGGAGGTTGGCGGCAAGACGGAGTGGGACCTCGGCGTGGCGCGGCGATCGTGCCAGAGGAAGGGCAGGTTGGAACGCCGGCCCCGGGAAGGCTACTGGAGGATAGGCCTGAGGAGAGGCGAGGGGTACCAAGTTGTCACCGAGCCCCCCACCCCCCTCACCCTGGAGCGCGGACCCATGACCGTCGGCGTCTACCTGGACCACGAGGGCGGCCAGGTGTCCTTCTACGATGCCGGCAGCGTGGCACACCTGTACACCTTCGCCCACACCTTCTCCGAGACCCCCTACCCCTACTTCTGTCTGTGCCTCACTGACGGGGGCAAGAACGCTGAGCCCATGAAGATCTGCCGGCTCACCAGCCAGTCCCGGCACCACCTGCCGGTGGCATTACCCGCCCACTCCGATACCTCATCCACCACCACCCGTCACCTCCACACATCCTAACTGTGGATAGACACCGAGTGCTGGAGTAACTCAGCGGGTCAGGCAGCATCTGTGGAGAACATGGATAGGTGACGTTTCGCAGAGTGCTGGAGTAACTCAGCGGGTCAGGCAGCATCTGTGGAGAACATGGATAGGTGACGTTTCACAGAGTGCTGGAGTAATTCAGCGGGTCAGGCAACATCTGTGGAGAACATGGATAGGTGACGTTTCACACAGTGCTGGAGTAACTCAGCGGGTCAGGCAGCATCTGGTTTCTTCCCACACTTCAAAGACGGACAGGTTTGTTTGCTAATTGGCTTCCATAAAGTAGTAAATAATCCTTAGTATGTACGATAGTGTTAGCGCGCTGGTTGCTGTTGACTAGCTGGGCCGGAGGGCCTGTTTCCATGCTGTATCTGAAGTCTAAAGATCACTCCCCACATATCTCCAGCGGTGGAGGGGCCAATAACTGTGTATGAACTCCGAACAAACTTCTCAGGATGTGTGTTGATGATGTGAAATAATTTTGAGAGGTAAATGATGTACCGCTTGATTTTACTTTTGTCTGTTGCTGTCGATACGTTACTGGGCACTGGGATGAGCGAGGAACCTCACGCGTGGATGAAGAGATGGAATAGAATACGGATAGAGTGTGTGACACAAAGAAACATAGAAAAATAGATGCAGGAGGAGGCCATTCAGTCCTTCGAGCTAGCACCGCCATTCAATATGATCATGGCTGATCAAATAAATTTAGTACCCCATTCCTGCTTGTTCCCCATATCCCTTGATTCTGTTAGCCCTAAGAGCTAAATCTAACTCTCTCTTGAAAACATCCAGTGAAATGGCCTCCACCGCCTTCTGTGGCAGAGAATCCCACAGATTCACAACTCTCTGGATTAATCTTCTTGGGGTTTTATTTCATTTGATCACTGAAAGCACCAAGGCTTCAATGATTTAAAAAAGTGCCTCTACTTCTTGAGAAGATTACGGAGAGTCGGTTTGTCAAGGAGGACTCAAGGAGAGCATACTGACTGGCTGCATCGTGCCTTGGTTCAGCAACTTGAACGACCAGGAGAGGAAAAGACTACAGGAAGTTGTGACCACTGCCCAGTCCATCATCGGCTCTGACCTTCCCACCATCGAAGGGAACTATCGCAGTCTCTGCCTTAAAAAGGCTGGCAGCATCATCAAGGACCCACACCGTCCTGGCCACACACTCATCTCTCCGTTGCCATCGGGAGGAATGTACAGGAGCTTGAAATCTGGAATATCCTGGTTCAAGAACAGCTTCTTCCCCACAGCCATCAGACTATTAAACACAACATCAAACAAGCTCTGAACAATAACAGTCTATTGCACTTTCTGCTTATTTATTGTGTATATATATGGTCTATGGTATATAGACACACAGAACTGTTATCTCCTGTTCTCGATTATATTCTGTTGTGCTGCAGCAAGCAAGAATTGCATTGTCCTATCTGGGACACACGACAATAAAACTCTCTTGACTCTTGATTCTCTTGGCACGCAATTCGAATAAACAAAATCTTTCTATTAGATTCTTGTGAATTTTACTGGTCAGGCGAATTATCCAAATTCAACAAAGGGGCAATAAATGTATCTATTGCATTAATCTATTAATGTATCATTTTGTCATGTTTTGGGGGTCTTTGCCCTCAAAGAGGATCCACTCATAGCTTCCGCAAATGCTTTCTGATCAATTTAATTACACCAGAAGTTCACTTCTCGCTCCTGCATTAAGGGTCTCTTCACTATTCCACCTCATGCATGTGCGGCATCTGCTGACTCTTGTGTCCCAGTGAATTCTGGACATTAACAACAATGAACCAAGCATTATCAATTATTATATGTTATATGTTATATGTAAACACATCACATGCTTGTAGAACTTCAAAATAGCAGAATATGGTTTACAAATATGCAACACGTCAAGAAGGTTCGTACAAATGTCATGCATGCAACCTCATGCATGTCATGTTCAGTTCACTGAAGTGCCGCTTTCAACTGATGCCGCGCTGTCTAAATGTTTAAGAAAGATCTGCAGGTGCTGGAAAAATCGAAGGTAGACAGAAATGCTGGAGAAACTCAGCGGGCGAGCAGCATCTATGGAGCGAAGGAATAGGTGACGGTTCGTGTCGAGACCCTTCTTCAGGCTGCCCCACCCGATGAGTTTCTCCAGCATTTGTGTCAACCATGTTCCGTTGTGCTGAAGCAAAGCAAGAATTGCATTGTCCTATCAGGGACACATGACAATAAACTCACTTGAACTTGCGAGGCGCAAGGTCCCCACCAGCTGATAAAACCCGATACTGTGGAATCGGCCGATATATTAACCCATTGCCAGGGGGGATGGTGAATCTGGGACAGCGAGAATAAACAGATTCCGATGCTGGACGCCGGCATCGACGTGGGAGCAGTGGCGGTGACTGAGACACAATCCGGCATGACGAGAGAAACGAACAGGAGAGACCGCAAGAGCTACCTGGTTGTCTAACTTGAGTAATAAATGGTGCTATTTTTTGCTCAAGAAGGAACTGCACATGCTGGAGAATCAAAGGTAGACAAAATTGCAGGAGAAACTCAGCGGGTGCGGCAGCATCTATGGAGCGAAGGAAATATGCAACGTTTCGGGCCGAAACCCTTCTTCAGACTGCTATTTGCATTGTTTTTCATCAACCTCACGAGTTAATACAATACTGTTCTTAAACAAAATTTAACCTGATTATTAAGGAATTATTGTAAGTGGGTGATCAATTTGTCAGGGTGTCGATGTCGCTGCAAGACCAGGATGTATTGCCCTTGGAGTAGATCGCTCGGGCATTTCCAAGGGCATTTGATCTTCAACCACTTTGAACGAGTTGGATCTTAAACAAAATACGTGTGTAGCGGTCATCGTATTTCAGACAGTTTATTTTTTTCAAGCATTTGATATGATTAACTGAATTTAATGTGGGAGAAAATACTTACAATTGTGTCTCTGGATTGTGTCACTGGATTCCTCGTTCGATAACTAAATCCGTGCCTCACCACCGCACCCCAACCTCCAGTTGATGCCTCGAGTTCACCACTTCCTATTGGATTGCGGTCCTTGAGTTAATAACCATGTTTAAAACCGGCTTTATTTCCGTCATGATCTTACACACCTCTATAAGATCACCCTTCATCCTACTGCCTTCCAAGGAATAAGGTCCTGATCTGCCCAACCTCTCCCTGTTGTGAGGCCCTCAGTCTACAGAGTGATTTAGGCCATTTGGAAGAATGGGCTGAAAGATGGCAGATGGAGTTTAATGCTGATAAATGTGAGGTGCTACACCTTGGCAGGAGAAATCAAAATAGGACGTACATGGTAAATGGTAGGGAATTGAAGTATGCAGTTGAACAGAGGGATCGGGGAATAACCGAGCATAGTTCCTTGAAGGTGGAATCTCATATAGACAGGGTGGTAAAGAAAGCTTTTGGTATGCTAGCCTTTATAAATCAGAGCATTGAGTATAGAAGCTGGGATGTAATGTTAAAATTGTACAAGACATTGGTGAGACCAAATCTGGAGTATGGTGTACAATTTTGGTCGCCCAATTATAGGAAGGATGTCAACAAAATAGAGAGAGTACAGAGGAGATTTACTAGAATGTTGCCTGGGTTTCAACAACTAAATTACAGAGAAAGGTTGAATAAGTTAGGTCTTTATTCTCTGGAGCGCAGAAGGTTAAGGGGGGACTTGATAGAGGTTTTTTAAATGATGAGAGGGATAGACAGAGTTGATGTGGACCAGCTTTTCCCTTTGAGAATAGGGAAGATTCAAACAAGAGGACATGACTTCAGAATTAAGGGACAGAAGTTTAGGGGTAACATGAGGGGGAACTTTTTTACTCAGAG
Organism: Amblyraja radiata; assembly: GCF_010909765.2. NCBI lineage: Eukaryota > Metazoa > Chordata > Chondrichthyes > Rajiformes > Rajidae > Amblyraja > Amblyraja radiata. The sequence goes on along the minus strand of NC_045985.1, from coordinate 30,512,404 downwards.
AGTGGTAGCGGTATAGAATGAGCATCCAGTGTAAGTGGTGGAGGCAGGTTCGTTGGTATCATTTAAAAATAAATTTGATAGGCATATGGATGAGAAGGGAATGGAGGGTTATGGTATGAGTGCAGGCAGGTGGGACTAAGGGAAAAGAATTGTTCGGCACGGACTTGTAGGGCCGAGATGGCCTGTTTCCGTGCTGTAATTGTTGTATGGTTATATGGGTACCGCAAGGCTCGGTGCTGGGACCGCAGCTATTTATAATATACATAAATGATTTAGTTCAATGGATTTAAAGTAACATTAGAACATTTGCAGTTGACACAAAGCTGGGTGGCAGTGTGAACTGTGAGGAGGATGCTATGAGAATGCAGGGTGACTTGGACAGTTTGGGTGAGTGGGCAGATGCAGTTTAATGTGGATAAATGTGAGGTGATCCACTTTGGTAACAGAAACAAGAAGGCAGATTATTATCTAAATGGTGTCAAGTTGGGAAAAGGGGAAGTACAACGGAATCTGATGGTCCTTCTTCATCAGTCAATGAAAGTAGGCATGCAGGCGCAGCAGGCAGTGAAGAAAGCGATAGGCATGTTGGCCTTCATAACAAGAGGAGTGTAGGAGCAAAGAGGTCCTTCTGCAGTTGTACAGGGCCCTGGTGAGACCACACCTGGAGTATTGTGTGCCGTTTTAGTCCTGTAATTTGAGGAAGGACATTCTTGCTATTGGGGGAGTGCAGCGTGAGTTCACAAGGGATGGTGGGACTATCATGTGCTGAGAGAATGGGGCAGCTCAGCTTGTATACTCTGGAATTTAGGATGAGAGGTAATCTTATTGAAACATATAAGATTATTAAGATTATTAAGAATATTAAGGGTTTAGACATGCTAGACATGCTCCCCCAACATGTTCCCGATGTTGGGGGAGCTCGGAAACAGGGGCCACAGTTTAAGAATAAGCAGTAAGCCATTTAGAACGGAGATAAGGAAACACTTTTTCACACAGACAGTTGTGAGTTATCTGCCTCAGAGGGCGGTGGAGGCACCAGGCTTGAGTGACTGAGCTGCCAGCCCACCAGGCCTGGGTGACTGAGCTGCCAGCCCAAGAATCCATTCGGCCCACAATGTCCATATTAGTCCTCTGAAAACCTGTCCCTTCGTCCTGCAACACCGATACTGGTGCTCCAGAAAGCCCCAGCCCCAGCCCCAGTCCCCCCCCCCCCCACTGGCCACCAATATTGGAATTGGTGGAGAGGTCGAATATTGCATTGGGGGACCAGCCGTCCCATGTGAACATGGGACCCAACAGGTCCCACTTAGTCTAGTAATCATTATATTTGAGGCACTTAAATAAGTGAGGTGCAGAAGAATGGCGATGTAATGTGGACAAATCAATTAGTATAGCTGGGGAAAATGTGGCCATGGACGCGATGGGCCGAAGGGCCTGATGCTGTAATGTAGATCCATGGCTCTCGGCTCCAAGAGCACTGAATGACTGAGTTTCAACAGCCTCCGGTGCAGGGAATTCCAAAGGTTCCTCAGTCTCTGCGTGCAGTAATGTCTCCTTATCTCTGTCCTACATGGTGCAGCCCACATTCGGAGAGGGTGCCTGTTCTCCACACCCCTCAGTCAGGGGAAACATCCTCCCTGCATCCAGCCCACTGAGCCCAGTAGGAACTTTGTGTTTCACTGAGATCTCCTCCAATACACCCAAACTCTCGAGTACTCAGGCCTAGCCTACTCACTCTCACCCCACACAGCAAAATCATTGTCCCAAGAACAAGTATCTTTGCTGCATTCCCTGTGTGTCAAGTCAGTCAATTTATCGGTACACAGGAGCAAAGGAACACAAGAAAACAGGAGCAGGATTAGGATCCGCTCCTCAGGCTTGCCCCTTCATTCAATGTGATCATGGCGGATCTAAACTGGCACCAATTCCTTTTCTGAGTGATTGTCCCCATAATCTTAAATTTAGATATCAAATATTTATTTGTAGCCAAGTTGCAGATATCCAATAAATCAGCTTTTCACAACCATCTTGGGCACGACTTTCCTGATATTCACTGCCCTCTGAGAGACGCAACCTCTACACACCGCATGAGAGGCCGCTCTGGAAATTTGGATCTCATGGAATCCGGGGTGATCTAGCCGATGGAATACAACATTTACCTGAAGGTCACAGACAGGGGATATTGGCAGAGGGTTGTTTTTCAGACTGGAGACAGAGTCCACTGTTGTTCCTTATTTATATACACAATTGGGTGTGTATGGAGGTTGCACGGTTAGTCAGTTTGCAATTGGAACTAAAATTGGTGCCATTGTGGAGAGTGAAGAAAGTTATCTGAGAGTAAATGGGATCCCTGTGAACTGGCCCAATGGGCTCAGGAACGGCAGGTGGGATTTATTCATGTGAAGGTGAGGTGATGCACTTTGCTGAGACAAACCATATAACCATATAACAATTACAGCACGGAAACAGGCCATCTCGGCCCAACAATTCCGTGTCGAACAACTTTTTACCCTTAGTCCTACCTGCCTGCACTCATACCACAACCCTCCATTCCCTTCTCATCCATATGCCTATCCAATTTATTTTTAAATGATACCAACGAACCTGCCTCCACCACTTCCACTGGAAGCTCATTCCACACGGCTCCCACTCTCTGAGTAAAGAAGTTTCCCCTCATGTTACCCCTAAACTTCTGTCCCTTAATTCTGAAGTCGTGTCCTCGTTTGAACCTTCCCTATTTTCAAAGGGAAAAGCTGGTCCACATCAACTCTGTCTATCCCTCTCATCATTTTAAAGACATCTATCAAGTCCCCCCTTAACCTTCTGCGCTCCAGAGAATAGCCAAGGCAGGACATACACAGTTAACGGGGAACTTTATAGAACTGAGAGATCTCAGGCTACAGGTGCACAGAGCCATGCGTGATGCAACAGAGACAGGCAGGGTGGTGAAGAATGTGTTTGTCACTCATGCTTTCATAGGTCAGGATATTAAATGCAGCGTTTGACACAATAAGGTTGTTACCAAGTTAGAGAGGGTGTAAAAGGATTTACGACCATTTCACCAGGTCTGAAGGGCTGGGTTACAAGGAGACGTTGGCCAGGCAGGGACATTTTTCTTTAGAGCCCATCAGAATGCTTTTATAGATGTGTATAAGATCTATATAAGGTGCACAGATAAGGTGAATAGGTACAGTATTTTACCCAAGCTAGAAGAGTCTAAACCTCTGACTATGATGCTTCCCAGCTGATGTGTTTAGTGGGAGATCAAATCTCCAATTTCCCTTCAGTCCAAAATACAATTAATCTTTGCATCTAGGTATTACATAAAGATGTATAGGAATGAACTGCAGATGCTGGTTTAAACCGAAAACAAACTCAAAGAGCAACTCAGTGGGACAGGCAGCATCTCTGCGTGATGTTTTGGTTCGAGACCCTTCTTCAGACTCGTTAGAGATAATGGAATCAAGAGATATGGGCGATGATGTAAAGAGATAAAGAACAATGAATGGAAGATATACAAAAAAACGATGATATCAGAAACAGGCCATTGTTACCTGTTTGTTAGGCGAAAACGAGAAACTAGTGTGACTTGGGTGGGGGAGGGATAGAGTGAGAGAAAGCCGGTGCTACCTGGTTAGATAAATCAACATTTTACTTCGGAGTCACGTGAGTGACTACGTGAAGAACCCTGCCAGGACGCATGCGTGTCATATCGCTACACGCATTGTAACGAGTCACAGCAGGGGGAACGACGCTCCACTTAGCGGCAACATTTGAAAGCCGGGAACAACAGGTAAGAAGACTCTGCGTTCCAGAATTTGAAAGTCGGGAACAGCAGGTAAGAGACTCTGCGTTCCTTCCACTTACCTTTTAGGTGGAGACATGGACCGGATCCACGAAGGCTGCGGGGAAGCTGGCGGGGGAGCACCGCAGAATTGCGGGCAGCCGACTTCCGGTGGCGCTATGGAGGCTTGAGTCCAGCGCCAACTAGCTCCGTGCCGAAGAAACTAAAAACGGGAGAAAATCGGGTCTTACCTGCAGCGATCGCGATCTGAACGGCTGCCTGCGTGACGTCATCAGGTGCGCTACTTTACGGTATGTGTGACACAAAAAAAAGCCGTTAAAGGGAAACCGCAGATGGAAGAGGAAGGCCCTACAGAGGCCTCGGCCTCAGTTACGACGACGGCCCAGGAAGACCCTCCGAAGAAAATGAAACAGTAAAAGTCTGAAATGGAGGATCTTAAAACCTTTCTCGCTGCCGAAATGAAAACCTTTGGAGAGAATTTTAAAGAGGAACTTGACTCTTTTAAGGTAGATTTTAAAGCAGAAATGCATTCTACCGTGCAACAAATGCTGGAAATCTGGAAGAGGACGAGGACGAACTTGACCAACATAGAACAGCGATAACCGAACTTGAGAAATGGGCGACGACAAATGCGGAAACTGGAAGTCGACTCCTTACTGAAAACCAACGCCTCTCCGATATGGTGATCAAATTAAGTGATAAATGTACCGATTTGGAGGGGCGTCAAAGACGTAAGAATCTAAGAATTGTAGGGGTGAAAGAAGGAAGTGAGAGGGAAATGGGCACTCGGGATTTTGTGGCAGACCTATTACAAAAAGCCTTAAAATTGGATCAGAAACCTTCACTCGGCCGAGCTCATAGAGCGCAGCGACGTCGTACACAAGATGATGCCCATCCAAGACAAATTATCGTAAAGGTGCAACTGGATCATGAATTTGACGATATAATGAAGAAAATTGTTCGAGGCGGACAGCTCCTTTTTGAAGGTGTGAGATTCAGTATTTACCGAGATTATCCGGCAGAAGTCTTCAAGAAAAGAGCGCTGTTCACTGAGACAAAAAGAATATTGAAGAATGTACCTGATTTGAGATACGGCTTGCTCTATCCCGCAAGACTAAGAGTCACCTACAAGTCCAAGGAGCACTTTTTTACAGACCACGAAAAAGCACTGGAATATGCCAAAGAAGTCGGTAACATGACCATAGACTGAAGAATTTACATTACTCCTTAGGAGTCAAGGACTAACAGGACCGCCAGATCTAAAAGGACCTTTAAAGTTCTTTTAAGAGCTTTAAGGACATTCGGAAACCGAAATGGACGGAGGACATTGGATAAAACCGTGATCTTTGTATTTTTAAAAAAATAAGAATTTTTTGTTTTTTTTGTTTACTAATCATTATTATTATCTGTATATTCATATCTAACTATATATGTAACAACTAATACTTATTAAATATCCATATTACCACTAAAATTATTAACATTAACATTTCTCATAAACATTTAATACTGTATATGATTGATAACAATGATTAATAATTAATAGTCTTCGATTAACGTAGAAATGAATTACATACTTATATTATATAGGAAGATATGCAAGAGGTAAATTTGCCTACGTCATAATAAAGTTTGACGGTTTTTCTCTTTATTTTTCAATTTAAAATTAAATTTATAGATTTAGCGAAAAAATTAATATGATATGTAGAGAATAATAACGTTGTGATTTTTTGCTGTTCTTGAACTTTTCTGCAGGGTTACGTGCTTATGTATGTATACATATGGGTATATATATATATATATATATATATATATATATATATGTATATTGTGTGTGTGTATGTATGGGTATGTAAATAAGTTTGTTACTTCCAAAGAAGTTATTTGAATGTTAGAAATAATCTTTTTTTTTCTTCGGGCACGGAGCTGGAATTTTTTTTTCTTACAAAGGCTACGGAAGTCTTTAGAATTCTAGCCACGTTAGTGTGGCTATCACTAACTACACTAATTGTAGATGTAGTTCTTTTTCTTTCACCCTATACTAATCAACTCTATCACTTTTTTCACTTTAAATATTTTTATAACTTAATGTTTGAATGGAAAAATAAGACTAATACAAGGAGATGTGTTCGGAAGAGCGACGTATATGATTTTAAATTCATCTATTTGAGGTTCGGGAGCAGGGTCAGGTTCTATGTGTTGTACCTTCTGCTCGGTTATAGACCACCTTAGAAACAATATGCAAGATGTTAACATGACAAGAGGGGGTCAGGGAATAACATTTTGTAGTTGGAATGTCAAGAGAATCAATGAACCAATTAAGAGAGGTAAAGTTTTGGCACATCTAAATTTAATCAAAACAGATATAATATTTCTTCAAGAAACACACCTTAAAAAGGAATCTCAACATAGACTTAAAGCTAAGTGGATCGCTGAATCATATCATTCCCCTTTTCCCATAAGTCCAGAGGAGTTGCAATATTAATTCGTAAAGGAATACCTTTTACGAACTCTTCAACAATAGTGGATATTGATGGTAGATATATTATATTAGTTGGAGAGTTAAATGGAGAAAAAGTGATTATTCTTAATGTTTATGGGCCTAATTTTGATAACCCCACGTTTTTTAATAAAACATTTAATACAATTCCTGAATTTACACAATATAAATTAATAATTGGAGGAGACTTCAATTGTACATTAGATTCATACTTAGATATATCATCAAGGCAAAAAAAAGTAAAATCTCAATCAAGTGTATTTCTAAATTCATTTATTAATACCACTAATATTAAGGATGTCTGGAGAATAGAAAACCCAACTGGACGGGAATATTCATTTTACTCACCAGTACACAAAACATACTCAAGAATAGATTATTTTTAGTTGACTCTACGTTTATCCCATTTATTTATAATTCAAAATACCATAACATTATAATCTCAGATCACGCACCTGTAACATTCATGATTAAATTAAATGGAATGTCCGAGAAACAAGCATATTGGAGATTTAACCCACAAATTTTGAACGAAAGATCATGCCAGGAATATATTATTAAACAGATTCAAATATTTTTTGAGGTAAATGACAACCCTGACACACCTACTTCTCTTATGTGGGAAACGTTTAAAGCTTATGTTCGAGGTACATTAATTTCTGCTCAAGCATTTTATAATAAAGAGAACAGGATTAAGCAACAAACATTGGAAAGTGAAATCAAGCAACTAGATATAGAAAATGCGAGAATGCCATCTATGTCAAAACATAATAAAATTGCTGTATTGAAATATAAATTAAATAAAATGTATTCAGAACAAGTAATAAAACTTTATCAAAAAACCAAACAATTACATTTTGAATTTGGAGACAAACCACAAAAACTATTAGCACGTCAGTTACGAAAAATGGAAGGGGAAAAAATAATTCATAAAATTAGAACAGAGACAGGAGAATTATTAAAAATGCCCAAGGACATAAATGATAGATTTCTCCAATACTATCATAACCATTATTCAACTAAAACCGTAGCACAATCAGAAGAAATAGCAGATGTTTTAATAAAATGTAATTTAAAAGGTTTAGATTCAAACGATAGAGAATTATTAGAAAGGGAGATTACGATAAAGGATATTGAGGAGTCTATTGGCTCTTTAAAAAATGGTAAAGCAGTAGGACCAGATGGTTTAGGCTCCGAATTTTATTTTAAAAATTATAATTTGCTTTGCCCACGTTTACAAAGACTGTATGAGTATATCTATACTCAACAGAAACTTCCAGACACTTTAAATGAATCTATAATAACACTTATTCCTAAAGCTGATAAAGATCCGGAAGACCCGGGATCATACAGAGCACTTTTAAATACAGATCAGAAAATATTAACTAAAATACTAGCGCATAGATTAAGTACAGTGATGAATAAATTAATACACCCTGACCAAACTGGCTTTATTCAGAAACGGTACTCATATTATAATCTAAGAAGATTATTTAATATTATATCTTCCAAGAGAATTATTAATGAAGATCTAGCAATAATCTCACTTGACGCTGAAAAAGCATTTGATCAGGTCGAATGGTCTTATTTATTTTCGGTGATGGAAAATATGCAGCTAGGGGAGAAATTCTGTACATGGATAAAACGGTTATATACAAATCCCACGGCTAGAATATTTACAAACCAAAGGTTGTCATCTAAATTTAGCCTATCTAGAGGTTGTAGACAAGGATGCCCGTTATCTCCATTATTATTTGCGCTTGCTATTGAGCCACTGGCAGAAAGAGTTAGGGGGCATCCGGAAATACATGGGTATAACACAAAGGACACAGTGAATAAAATTTCTCTATACGCAGATGATGTATTAATTTACATTACAAAACCAGAAATTAATATTCCAAACTTATTAAAGCTAATAACACAATTTGGTTCACTTTCAGGATACAGAATAAATTGGAATAAAAGTGAAATTATGCCAATAAGGGAACATAACAAACAGATAATACAACAATTTCCATTTAAAATAGTAAATGAAAAATTTAAATATCTAGGTATTTATGTAACTAAGATATATACATCATTATTTAAAGCAAATTTTCCCCCATTACTGAACAAACTACATAAGAATATTCAATACTGGAAAACACTTCCTATCTCAATGGTTGGCAAAACTAATGCCATAAAAATGATTTTTTTACCGCAAATATTATACCTTTTTCAGACAATTCCGATATATCTGGCAAAAAACTTTTTTTTTAAATTGGACTCTATTGTTAATGATTTTATCTGGGATTATAAGAACCATAGGATAAACAAAAGACACTTGTGTAAATCAAAAATAAATGGAGGCTTGGTTTTACCCAACTTTTTGTTTTATTTCTGGGCAGTTAATATTAAAAATATGAATTTCTGGTTGGAAGAAATAGATCATCAACCAGACTGGTTAAAAATGGAAAAGGAAGATTGTTTACCTTTTGATATCGGTTCGATATTATTTGCTACGTCTAAATTAAACAAAAAAAGTTATAGGGAAAACCCTATAATATTTAGTGCTATACGAATTTGGAAACAATTAAAAAAGACATTAAAATTAGATAATTTATCACTTTTTCTTCCAATTGTGAATAATCCTTTGTTTAAGCCTTCATGGTTGGACGGGGGTTTTACACAATGGAAGAATTATGGAATGAAAAATATGGGACAACTTTACAGGGAAGGCACTTTTCTGACATTTCAGGAGTTGCAACATACTTATGGACTTCGAGGAAATGATTATTTCAGATATCTTCAACTAGATTATGTAAAATCGAACTCTCAAAATTTTCGAATCTTGATGAATGTTGGAACAAACATCCTAATACAGAAAAATTAATATCTTATATATATAATATCTTATTAGACAGTGACATTCCTTCGACGGACTTACACAGACACACATGGGAAAAAGAATTAAATCAAGTAATAACGAAAGATACTTGGGAAGAAAGTTTGCAACGCATACATCAGTGTTCACTAAACGCCAGACATTCTCTAATACAATTTAAAGTAATACATAGGTTACATTATTCCAAAACAAAACTACATAAAATGTTTCAACATATCTCACCTATATGTGATAAATGTCAACATTTAGAAGCTACATTATCTCATATGTTTGCAAACTGTATAAAAATTAAAAAATTATTGGTAAATATTTTCAGTATAATATCTAAAGTAACCAGCACACAATTGGACCCAGATCCAAAATTAATAATACTGGGAATATTAGAATTAAATCAAACATATAGAACAACACAAAGAAACTTTATTGATTATAGTTTAATAACAGGAAAAAAATTAATTCTAAAATTTCGGAAAGGCCCTACGGCCCCCACAATCAAAATGTGGATTATAGAAATGACGGAGACCTTAAACGTGGAAAGAATCAGATTTTCCCTGTTGGACAAACAGGAATTATTCGTTGGAACATGGTCTCCTTTTATTGATTACTTAAAGGGTCAGAATAGTTCAGCACAGGAACCTGACTAGCACTCGGGCTAAAGAATGGATGAAATGCTATACTCTGAAATGTACGAATATATCTCGAATGAAGTTTTTTATTTTAATACATTTTTCCATTCTTCTTTAACTAACTTTTTCCCTTTTTTTTTAAAACTTTTTTTAGTTTTTTTTTTTTTTTGTTTTTGTTTTTGTTTTTCTTCTCTTTCTTTTCTTTCTTTACTTCATCTATCTCTTTAGTTCTATCTAGTTTTTAAAAAAAAGGCAAGAGGTATTGGAGACAATGTAATAATAATTGACAATATTATCAAATAAAAAATGTAAGGCTGTAATGATGTAAATAGGTTGTGTACTTATCTCCAATAAAAAAAATATTAAAAAAAAATAAAAAATAAAAGAATTGCGGGCAGCCGGCAGCAGCAGCAAACGGCAGGCTGATCTCCCGTAATGGGAACAGCTGTGCCCGAGGAGCAGCCGCGAGCGACCAGTGCCCGTGTGCATGGGGGTCGGTTTGAGCGGCTGGAGGAGATACTAAGCAGCCGCGAGCGACCAGTGCCCGTGAGCACCGGGGTCGGTTGGAGCGGCTGCAGCATGACGAGCAGCCGTGAGCGGCCAGTGCCCGTGAGCACCGGGGTCGGTTGTAGCGGCTGCAGCATGCAGGATAAAGAGCAGCCGGGAGCGGCCAGTGCCCGATAGCATTGGAGCCGGTTGGACCGGCTGCAGGAGCAGTACCCCTTGTGGGGCTGCAGAGTGGAAATACTACAAAGTGGCAAAGCCACAGTGGGCAACTAATAAGCCCCACAGCAGTACTCCTTGTGGGGCGGCACAGAGTTTCTCACTCATCAGAGGGGAACACCGAGAGTCAATCCTGTGCTGGCTGCAGGAGCTGGAACAGGAGCAGCTTCATGAGCAGCCGTGACGGCCAATGCCCGTGAGCATTGGAGCCGGATGGAGTGGCTGCAGGAACTGGAGCAGGAGCAGCCTCAGGAGTAACGGCTTCAGGAGCAGCCGCGATGGCCAGTGATCATGTGCATTGGAGCCGGTTGGGTGCCCTAGAGCATCGGGACCAGCTGGAGCGGCTGTTGGAACAGGTAAGTGGCAGCTCCATGAGATGGAGACTCGTCACAGAGGGGCAGCCAGTAAGTCCTACAGCAGTACCTCTTGTAGGGCTGCACAGTGTTCTCCCTCATCAGAGGGGAGTATAAGGGGTCAATTTTGGGCTGCACTTGAACAGGGGAGCAGAACATACCCCTAGTACACTTAGGGTGCAGAAAACCTATGGGAAAATACTTACCATCAGGGAACTGCAAAACCTGAATGTTCCCAGTATCAACCAAAACACGGTAGGGCAGGGAATTGAAACGAAAGGAAGTTCTAAGTCCTAACAGCGGGACGGGATCGGTCGCACTATAAACAGAGACATGACACTAGATCACCAGGATGCACTGGCCTTATATGCTAACCTGGAACCTCCCAACCTCCAATATTAAAATGTGGAGGCATCTTATCTTAAGAGGGAAAGAACTTCACATAGAGGGAACTCTGGGGCACATTAAGGAACGTCTTAAAAACTACTTCCTGGGAAATGTGCTACCCTCATCAGACACCGGCACCTCAACGACCACGGAGGATGCCGAAATAGTAACTAACCTACTAATAGTAACCAGGGAGGTTGGTGGGGGATAACAGATCTATCTGTATGCATAGAATTATTCTACCGACACTTAAAATTCAGAAGTATAGGGGTATACCTTAAAATTCTTCATTCCATTATCCTCCAGTTCAGCGTGTACCGAACTGAATGTTCATGCTTAACGGGTAAGAATCAACTAAAGCGCATACTGAACTACAGTGCCCATATATTATAGGTGTTATGGAGGACATCCAACACGTATCACAGGAATTCGTGTCCTAAATATCCTTATAATAATTTAGAGGTGGTTGCCACTTCGTCTTAGATTGACTAATTTGAATACATCGTACTTTATATTCATTACAGATGGGAACCTTTGGTGCAACTAAGGTATTGATCCTAGGGTACTACATGGCAAGCATGGCATTAAAATATGCTTGCTATATAGTACTCATTGGAGGTGCCCACAGATGTATTTAACACAACAGATCGTCTGCGGTCCACCGTTAACACATTTCACATGGCAGTGACTTTGCCGTAAGAAAGGGTACAGCCTTTATGGAGGTTTGCAGGGAACTAAACCACCCATCAGACTGGTAGCAGAATAATTGGCATTAGGGGCTGTGTGACAGCCACATGATATCGGACTTTTACATAATCATAATACAGAGCGTAACACGCGTCACTCAATAAATTATGGCGGGGTCATTCTGACAGACTAATGAAGCAACCAACAGAGGCCACTATGGTACAAAAATGGTGGAACATACATTAGGCATTGTTCCTAACCAAACACAATTACCCGTCTATGGAAGCACATACTGATGAGCCTTGGATTGGGATGCTACAAATTCCATCTCCAGCTGTGGGGGAGATGGAACGCTCAGGAGGCATCACTACTAACGTTGGGCATATATACCTGGGGAAGTGAGAGCTAGTCATGGCTTTAAGTCATATTGTTTTGGGTTATATCACCAGTATGTTAGCCTACAAATTGACAACACCACCGGGGTAGCATATGTCAACCATATGGGTAAAAACATATCGACACCATGTGACTATCTGGCCAACACTATTTGTGAATTGAATTGAATTGAATCCTTTATTGTCAATCAGACCTTTCGGTCAGAACGAAATGTTGTTGCGTGCAGCCATACATGTAATAATAACAACACACAATAAACACAAACTAACATCCACCACAGTGAGTTCACCAAACACCTCCTCACTGTGATGGAGGCAATATTCTTAGAGTTACTGTCTCTATTAATCTGGATTAATAGCGTATCCAGATAGAGATTGGATTTCAGCATCCAACTACAGGGGAAACTGAATTTAGTGTCAGACAACAGGTCCCGCTAAGTCTAAAAACACCGTATGGATGTTGGATAAAATATGTATTGCTGGAACAGCCGGTATGGAACACCAGATAACGACTTATTCACATCCATGCTCTTACCAGTTATCAAATTATGTTCTTGGGAGCCAGAACCTGGGGCTGTGGTTCAGATGTATCTTCGCTGATTGGGGGATCGTTTATGCATCCCTCCCTTTGCCACATCAGTCGGGTATTTAGGAAGAAACTATAGACTCCACGTCTCGAACTTTGATAATACCTCATTGCCCTACGTAACCATGGGTACTGGTGATATCAACATGGGTCAGAACCATACATCACCATCCATCATAGACCTAACTTACTGGGTCTTCCCGCAACAAGGGGAGTTACCCATGTCACTATTATATATTAATTTTTTTATTTAGAGTGGAAATCACCTCTTCTACACCTGGGACTGACGGACCGAATGCGGAATTATTTCAGCGGGTCACGGACAGTCCACCCAAACATCAGTACTTGGTATCATCTAGTAATGGGAAGTACTGTCACAACAATAATCATCACCCACAGATATATGAACATCCCGTCTGTTCTGGAATTCCTGGCAAGCCTCCATTACGATGAGAGGCTCAGTCATAGTGCCAGCAACTGCGCCAGAAGTGCTCTGTCAACATACCTGTCAAAGGTACAGAGCGGCATTCTGTTGGGACAAACCCTGGTAAACAAACTCATGAGGGGCATTTTAAAACTTAGTCCCCAAGACCAGGTACTCCCAAATATGGGATGTGAGCATTGTACTGACCATGTTAACAAACTGGTCTCCAACAACAGCTCTGTTCCTACGGAAACTGACTATGAAAACAGTCATGCTAATGGTACTGATCACGCCACAAATGGTCCAGTCACCACAGAAAATAAGGTTGGACAACATGATTAATTCATCTGGAATTTAAGGTTTACATCAGTGTAATAGTCATACAGAACAGACAGGGGTCAACACGCCTAAAAAACAGAATTAGGGCCTACCGTACAGATGGTCGTCTCTGTATTATAACTCACTTACTATCATACATGAAGTATACTAAGATCATCAGAGGGAAGAAATGTCACTTTAATCAGCTACTAACAGCCATTCAAAACAGTGACAGTCCAGACCATCTCTAGATGGCTAAAACAAGTCCTAAAGAGGCTGGAGTGGAAACTAGCATTTCAAATCTCACTCCACCAGGGCTGCAGCTACATTGGCAGCTATGAAGTTGGACGTACCAATGGACCAAATCCTCAAGACAGCAGGATGGCCAATGGAGGAACTTTCCAACGACTTTATAACAAACCAGTCATTGAACCTGGAACATTTGCAGAAACAAATTTAAGTTCTGTAATATAATATACCCATAAATAGGGGCAATAATTGGTGTTAATATTTACTGTTGGATTTCAATATCGTATTGATGTCTAATGGTGTTAACTCTATTCTCCCCAAAAATCAAGGCAGATGTGATGCATGGACTCGTTCCACGGCATGAAATCACAGAGCTTTAAAATCTTCACGTAGTCACTCACGTGACTCCGAAGTAAAATAGTAAGATTAAACGAGAACTTACCAGTTTGAAGTTTGATCTTTATTTTATGAGGAGGAACGTTGAGGGAATACGTGCCCTCCGCTCCCACCCTTGATCATAGTCTGAACTGGTATCTGTTGTCTAATCTTACTATGATTAGTCATTACAGTTATCTGTGATTTCACACCGCTGCTTTAAAGAATGTTACGCATGCGTCCTAGCGGGGTTCTTCACGTATTCCCTCAACGTTCCTCCTCATAAAATAAAGATCAAACTTCAAACTGGTAAGTTCTCGTTTAATCTTACTATTCTTCACCACACTGCCTGTCACTGTTGCATCTTCCATGGCACTGTGTACCTGCAGCCCGAGATCTCTCAGTTTTATAACGTTTCCCGTTTACTGTGTATGTCCTGCCCTGGTTTGTCTCAGCAAAGTGCATCACCTCACCTTCACATGAATAAATCCCACCTGCCGTTCCTGAGCCCATTTGCCCAGTTCACAGGGATCCCATTTACTCTCAGATAACATTCTTCACTCTCCACAATGTTACCAATTGTAGTTCCATCTGCAAACTGACTAACCGTACAACCTACATACACATCCAATTGTGTAAATAAATAAGGAACAACAGTGGACTCTGTGAAAAACAACCCTCTACCAACATCCTCAGTCTGCGACCTTCAGGTAAATGTTGTATTCCATCGGCTAGTTCACCCCGGATTCCATGAGATCCAACCTTCCAGAGCGGGCTCTCATGCGGTGTGTAGAAGTTGCATCTCTCAGAGGGCAGTGAATATCTGGAATGTTGTGCCCAAGATGGTGGTGAAAAGCTGAATTATTGGATATCTGCAACTTGGCTACAAATAAATATTTGATAGATCCAATATTTAAGATTATGGGGAACTCACACAGAAGAGGAATTGGTGCCAGCTTAGATCCGCCATGATCACATTGAATGGAGGGTCAAGCCTGAGGAGCGGATTCTAATCCTGCTCCTGTTTTCTTGTGTTCCTATGCTCCTGTGTACCGATAAATTGACACACTTGACACGGAGGTAATGCAGCATAAGGTTTTTTATGACTGACCCACAAGGCTTTTCATCTCCCTCGAATATTTTGGTTGTGTCTGTAGGATAATAGGGTCATGGCACATAATCGTGTTTCTGGCGGGTAAGCCCGGAATTCCACGACTGGATTAGGTGTTCCTGGTCTGCGCTGTTTGATCATTCCCTGGATAACGACAGAGATCTGGTCTGGAGCTGTGAGCATGTTGTCCAGTCGCAATAGGTGCAGTGAGTGGACCCTCTGTGCAGCTACAAGTGCCATCAACATGAGTGTTTTGAGCATAGATGGTTTCAGGTTGAGGGATCTGGCTGGTGGGCATCCCCTGAGGTATGTCAGGACCACACTGACATCCCATATATGGGTGTACCTTGGTATAGGGTTTAGAGTTGTAAATACCCTTCATTGGTTTGACCACCAGCTGGTGGGACCCCATGGCCTGTTGTCCTGGAGCTGGTTTTAAATAGACAGACAGGGCAATTCTAGCTGTGTTGATGGCTCTGTAGCTGAAGTCTTTCATCGTGGTGAAGGTTCGCCAGGAATTCCAGTACGTTGGTAACTGTAGCGGTTGAGTAGGTGGTCCCTGTATCCAAGCAGTACTTCTCCCATTTTTTGATGCTGGACAAGTGCGGTTTTTTAGTGGATGTTCAGAGGGATGCTGACATGGTGTCGACGGTTTGTTATGATAATCCCAGTCCCAGAAGTGGTTTGTGCAGCATCTGCAACCCAGGAGTTTGATTTTCTCATGGCACGGGTGGCTTGTGCCCAACACTGGTGGTAATAACTCTGGGTCACTGGGGAATACCATCGGAGTTGCAACAACCATGTCATGGAGTATTGGGAACCATGTCATGGAGTATTGGGAACCATGGCTGTGTAGGCCAGTCGGGTACTATCAAAATACCTGAAGCAGAGTCCATTTGTACTGTGCGTAGCCCCCGACTGATGAGGGAGAAGGGAGGAAATGAATAGAAGAAACATTTCCCCTATCCTGCGCGAACGCATCTACCGCTGCTGCCTCAGGGTCTGGTTCCCAAGCGACATACATAGGTACCTGGTGATTTAGTCTAGATGCAAATACATCGATATCTAGCGTGCCATATTGCTTGATAATTTTTGTGGAAAATATATATTTTTGGGGTTTTAACATCCATTCGATGTTGTCATTAAATTTACGTGATATGGTGTCTGCCACTGTATTTAGCTTACCTGGTAGGTAAGTTACTGATAGCCAAATATGTCTTTGGACACACCATTGCCAATTTGTATTGACCAACTTGTCGCATGATACCGATTTTTGCCGCCCATATGGTTAATGTAGGCCACCGCCGTAGTATTATCTATTTATAACCGTACATGCAAGTGATGCATATTTATGCATATGCTTTTAAACCATAAAAAGTCACCCAAACGTCTCTAGATAATTAATGCCCAGTGTAAGTGGTAACGATGATTCTGGGTTAGTCCATCTACTACTTGTGCTGGGTATAGAGTTAGGTGCTCCCCAGTCTTGAGCACTGGCATCTGTTTGGATAACTGACATAGGGATAGTGATGATGATAGGCTGAACCTATGTCAAACGTTTTTTGCCCACCACTGTAGTTCTGATATTACTTCAGTGGGTAACTTCATGAAACGACCATAATGACCTGTATGTCGTTTTTGGTACAAAGGTCCGAATTATGTAGCTGGAAATGCTGCTACCATTATCCCAATTACTCTGTTACTTGTCGAGTAGTTGGTAGTCTGTTGACCATTAAATTGTTGTACGATTGTGCCAATTCAACTATGTGTCTCTTGGCAATGTTACAGTCACGTAGACTGAATTAATTGTGAAGCCCAAGTAGTCCATGATAGAGGATGGCTTCAACTTAGATTTATCTGGATGTAAGACAACCCCAGGGTTTCGAATAACTGTTTGATAGCTGAACAGCTAACATAGTCAAATTCATGGTCTTGCCAACCATTTAGGATATCAACGCTTTAAACTGCTATAGCTGCCCCATCCAGTTAAATTTCAGGTATCTGCGATGATCCTTGTGAATGGTACTAAATGGTAAACATCTTTAAGATGAATGCTTGCCATGAAGTATCCTTTAGAATTTAGTTGTTTGGCAGTAACAACCGGTTCCATTTTGAAATGTATATACTTAACAAACATATTTAGTGAAGTTAAGCCAATGATGATGGGACATCCGCCATCTTTTTAGGGTTTAGTGAATATATTTGATACGAATTGCAAGGGTTCAGGTTTCCCCATGACACCCTTTGTAATTAGTCTCACCAGTTCAGCTTGTACCTATTGTTTCTTTAACGGAGAGAGGAAAAATACCCTCTGGGGTGAATCTTGACCTGGTGGGAATTTTTCTAGTATGAATTGTATTCACTAATGCCAATGAGTGTATACTGATCACTCGTGATAGACTCCCATGTGTTGGTTTGCTCTATATACTGGTAGGAACCAGACCCACCTACCTGCATGGTTATGAGTATTCTTCTGTTTCCTGCCGGTCCAACGAGTGTTGCACGTCGTCTGACGTGACGTTGGGGGGTGGCACATTTTCCATGGGGCCCGCTCTGGGCCCTGGTCTAAATAAGACTTTCGGTGATAGATGCGGACCCCGAGCTTTCATCAGTCCGATATGATAGACGTTGACTGATGGATGCGATGGGGTGCTGCTGCGTAGGAATTACTGTTTTTGGTTACGCGTCCCGGCCCTGCCCTCATGAGCCGAAAGTTTTGTAAAACTTATTGCATGTCCTTCATATGCTTTGTGAGGTTTTTGCCACAGAGCAATGGGTCTGGCTCAGTGGCTGGGGTCTTATGACTTGTTTACGAAGGTTGTGGTCATCTCCGTATTTGTCCATGGAACGAGGAAAAAACGATGTGATGGCTATCGTCAGGCTTTTAACGCCTCCTGCACATGGAGTTTCCACGCAGCTGTCCACCACACACCACACCTAGCAGCTCTTCTTGTTCCTGCACCCCTTGCATACTCCCGAGATGTTCAGCCATTGCCCCTGTTCTTGACCAGCCCAGTCCTGGTCACCAAAGCTATCTTCTGGAAAGGAGGAAGCAATGGACAGTGCACAAGGCACTGTGGAGGGAGAGCCTGACCCCCTCTGCGAGAGCGCCCCTCCTGGGGTGCACCTCGCTGGAGCTCCTGCTCCAAGAGCCGCTCCATGCGGCTCAGGCGGCTGTCTCTCCCCCACCTGGGTGGAGATATGTCCCCGTCCGATAAGTCGGAGCCACCGGCCGGACGACTCCTCCTTGGCTTTTACATCCAGGCCGCTGCTCAGGCGCTAGCGGGGCTGGGCTCGGTCACGGTGTCGGGGTAGCGGACCGCCCGGTAAGCAGTCCTACCGCCTTTTTGCTGCCCCCGCGAGAAGAAACGCTCCTCCGTTGAGTCGAGCGCGGACAGGTCTGTTCCGTTGCTGCCCCCCCTGAAGGAAGGCTCCTCGGTTGAGTCGAGCGGGGGACAGGTCTGTTCCGTTGCTGCCCCCGCGATGGAAAACGCTCCTCCGTGGAGTCGAGCGGGGACAGGTCTGTTCTGTTGTTTCCCCCACCCCCAGATGGACGCTCCTCCGTGGAGTCGAGCGGGGACAGGTCTGTTCTGTTGCTGCCCCCCCCAGATGGACGCTCCTCCGTGGAGTCGAGCGGGGGACAGGTTTGTTGCAGAGCCTTTCTTCTCTGCCGGACAGCAGAAGGCTCCCTGTGAAGGAAACCGACGTCAGCTTACCTGACGGTCCGTTCTTTCACCTCCATAGCGGGAGAGCCCGAGTCCCGCCTGCCGCTGTTGCTCTGCTGGACGTAATACGCGCATGCGTGATGAACGGGTTCTTCACGGAATCACTCACGTGACTCCGAAGTAAAATCCCTGGGAAAGTGGGTGGTGGATGGATAAATGGGAATTAATGGGCAGGTGAAAAGGAACAGGCAGCAGGGAATTGTATTGGGGGTAGAGGATTGATGGGTTATAACATTACCCTCACGACATTTCGTGAAGTCTGAAGAAGGGTCTCAAGCATCACCCGCTGAGTTCCTCCAGCATGTTTGTCTACATTAGACAAACTATTGAATTGCCAAAGCAAATAAAACATGCACAGGCCAAATGACACCGTAAAAGTCGTGAGGAAACACAACCAGTGACATTATATATTAATCTTCACCTTTTATTTCATAGGAACAGTCACACAACCTTCAGTCCAAGATCACATCCCAGTATGCTGAACTGCACCAGATTCTCACTGAGAAAGAGCAGCACACACTGGCAGATATCCGGGAGGAAGAGAGGAAGATTCTAAATACAATGGAGACAATTCCTGGCAAGCCTCCATTACGATGAGAGGCTCAGTCATAGTGCCAGCAACTGCGCCAGAAGTGCTCTGTCAACATACCTGTCAAAGGTACAGAGCGGCATTCTGTTGGGACAAACCCTGGTAAACAAACTCATGAGGGGCATTTTAAAAATTAGTCCCCAAGAACCAGGTACTCCCAAATATGGGATGTGAGCATTGTACTGACCATGTTAACAAACTGGTCTCCAGCAACAGCTCTGTTCCTACGGAAACTGACTATGAAAACAGTCATGCTAATGGTACTGATCACGCCACAAAGGGTCCAGTCACCACAGAAAATAAGGATGAACAACATGATTAATTCATCTGGAATTTAAGGTTTACATCAGTGTAATAGTCATACAGAACAGACAGGGGTCAACACGCCTAAAAAACAGAATTAGAGCCTACCCTACAGATGGTCGTCTCTGTATTATAACTCACTTACTATCATACATGGAGTATACTAAGATCATCGGAGGGAAGAAATGTCACTTTAATCAGCTACTAACAGCCATTCAAAACAGTGACAGTCCAGACCATCTCTAGATGGCTAAAACAAGTCCTAAAGAGGCTGGAGTGGAAACTAGCATTTCAAATCTCACTCCACCAGGGCTGCAGCTACATTGGCAGCTATGAAGTTGGACGTACCAATGGACCAAATCCTCAAGACAGCAGGATGGCCAATGGAGGAACTTTCCAACGACTTTATAACAAACCAGTCATTGAACCTGGAACATTTGCAGAAACAAACTTAAGTTCTGTAATATAATATACCCATAAATAGGGGCAATAATTGGTGTTAATATTTACTGTTGGATTTCAATATCGTATTGATGTCTAATGGTGTTAACTCTATTCTCCCCAAAAATCAAGGCAGATGTGATGCATGGACTCGTTCCACGGCATGAAATCACAGAGCTTTAAAATCTTCACGTAGTCACTCACGTGACTCCGAAGTAAAATAGTAAGATTAAACGAGAACTTACCAGTTTGAAGTTTGATCTTTATTTTATGAGGAGGAACGTTGAGGGAATACGTGCCCTCCGCTCCCACCCTTGAACATAGTCTGAACTGGTATCTGTTGTCTAATCTTACTATGTTTAATCATTACAGTTATCTGTGATTTCACACCGCTGCTTTGAAGAATGACACGCATGCGTCCTAGCGGGGTTCTTCACGTATTCCCTCAACGTTCCTCCTCATAAAATAAAGATCAAACTTCAAACTGGTCAGTTCTCGTTTAATCTTACTATTCTTCACCACACTGCCTGTCACTGTTGCATCTTCCATGGCACTGTGTACCTGCAGCCCGAGATCTCTCAGTTTTATAAAGTTCCCCGTTTACTGTGTATGTCCTGCCCTGGTTTGTCTCAGCAAAGTGCATCACCTCACCGTCACATGAATAAATCCCACCTGCCGTTCCTGAGCCCATTTGCCCAGTTCACAGGGATCCCATTTACTCTCAGATAACCTTCTTCACTCTCCACAATGTTACCAATTTTAGTTCCATCTGCAAACTGACTAACCGTACAACCTACATACACATCCAATTGTGTAAATAAATAAGGAACAACAGTGGACTCTGTGAAAAACAACCCTCTACCAACATCCTCAGTCTGCGACCTTCAGGTAAATGTTGTATTCCATCGGCTAGTTCACCCCGGATTCCATGAGATCCAACCTTCCAGAGCGGGCTCTCATGCGGTGTGTAGAAGTTGCATCTCTCAGAGGGCAGTGAATATCTGGAATGTTGTGCCCAAGATGGTGGTGAAAAGCTGAGTTATTGGATATCTGCAACTTGGCTACAAATAAATATTTGATAGATCCAAAATTTAAGATTATGGGGAACTCACACAGAAGAGGAATTGGTGCCAGCTTAGATCAGCCATGATCACATTGAATGGAGGGTCAAGCCTGAGGAGCGGATTCTAATCCTGCTCCTGTTTTCTTGTGTTCCTATGCTCCTGTGTACCGATAAATTGACAGACTTGACACGGAGGATATGCAGCATAAGGTTTTTTATGACTGACCCACAAGGCTTTTCATCTCCCTCGAATATTTTGGTTGTGTCTGTGGAATAATAGGGTCATGGCACATAACCGTGTTTCTGGCGGGTAAGCCCGGAATTCCACGACTGGATTGGGTGTTCCTGGTCTGCGCTGTTTGATCATTCCCTGGATATCGACAAAGATCTGGTCTGGAGCTGTGAGCATGGTGTCCAGTCGCAATAGGTGCAGTGACTGGACCCTCAGTGCAGCTACAAGTGCTATCAACATGGGTGTTTTGAGCATAGATGGTTTCAGGTTGAGGGATCTGGCTGGTGGGCATCCCCTGAGGTATGTCAGGACCACACTGACATCCCATATATGGGTGTACCTTGGTATAGGGGTTAGAGTTGTAAATACCCTTCATTGGTTTGACCACCAGCTGGTGGGACCCCATGGCCTGTTGTCCTGGAGCTGGTTTTAAATAGACAGGCAGGGCAATTCTAGCTGTGTTGATGGCTCTGTAGCTGAAGTCTTTCATCGTGGTGAAGGTTCGCCAGGAATTCCAGTACGTTGGTAACTGTATCGGTTGAGTAGGTGGTCCCTGTATCCAAGCAGTACTTCTCCCATTTTTTGATGCTGGACAAGTGCGGTTTTGTAGTGGATGTTCAGAGGGATGCTGACATGGTGTCGACGGTTTGTTATGATAATCCCAGTCCCAGAAGTGGTTTGTGTAGCATCTGCAACCCAGGAGTTTGATTTTCTCATGGCACGGGTGGCTTGTGCCCAACACTGGTGGTAATAACTCTGGGTCACTGGGGAATACCATCGGAGTTGCAACAACCATGTCATGGAGTATTGGGAACCATGTCATGGAGTATTGGGAACCATGGCTGTGTAGGCCAGTCGGGTACTATCAAAATACCTGTAGCAGAGTCCATTTGTACTGTGCGTAGCCCCCGACTGATGAGGCAGAAGGGAGGAAATGAATAGAAGACACATTTCCCCTATCCAGCGCGAACGCATCTACCGCTGCTGCCTCAGGGTCTGGTTCCCAAGCGACATACATAGGTACCTGGTGATTTAGTCTAGATGCAAATAAATCGATATCTAGCGTGCCATATTGCTTGATAATTTTTGTGGAAAATATATATTTTTGTGGTTTTAACATCCATTCGATGTTGTCATTAAATTTACGTGATCTGGTGTCTGCCACTGTATTTAGCTTACCTGGTAGGTAAGTTACTGATAGCCAAATATGTCTTTGGACACACCATTGCCAATTTGTATTGACCAACTTGTCGCATGATACCGATTTATGCCGCCCATATGGTTAATGTAGGCCACCGCCGTAGTATTATCTATTTATAACCGTACATGCAAGTGATGCATATTTATGCATATGCTTTTAAACCATAAAAAGTCACCCAAACATCTCTAGATAATTAATGCCCAGTGTAAGTGGTAACGATGATTCTGGGTTAGTCCATCTACTACTTGTGCTGGGTATAGAGTTAGGTGCTCCCCAGTCTTGAGCACTGGCATCTGTTTGGATAACTGACATAGGGATAGTGATGATGATAGGCTGAACCTATGTCAAACGATTTTTGCCCACCACTGTAGTTCTGATATTACTTCAGTGGGTAACTTCATGAAACGACCATAATGACCTGTATGTCGTTTTTGGTACAAAGGTCCGAATTATGTAGCTGGAAATGCTGCTACCATTATCCCAATTACTCTGTTACTTGTCGAGTAGTTGGTAGTTTGTTGACCATTAAATTGTTGTACGATTGTGCCAATTCAACTATGTGTCTCTTGGCAATGTTACAGTCACGTAGACTGAATTAATTGTGAAGCCCAAGTAGTCCATGATAGAGGATGGCTTCAACTTAGATTTATCTGGATGTAAGACAACCCCAGGGTTTCTAATAACTGTTTGATAGCTGAACAGCTAACATAGTCAAATTCATGGTCTTGCCTACCATTTAGGATATCAACGCTTTAAACTGCTATAGCTGTCCCATCCAGTTAAATTTCAGGTATCTGCGATGATCCTTGTGAATGGTACTAAATGGTAAACATCTTTAAGATGAATGCTTGCCATGAAGTATCCTTTAGAATTTAGTTTTGGCAGTAACAACCGGTTCCATTTTGAAATGTATATACTTAACAAACATATTTAGTGAAGTTAAGCCAATGATGATGCGACATCCGCCATCTTTTTAGGGTTTAGTGAATATATTTGATACGAATTGCAAGGGTTCAGGTTTCCCCATTACACCGTTTGTAATAAGTCTCACCAGTTCAGCTTGTCCCTATTGTTTCTTTAACGGAGAGAGGAAAAATACCCTCTGGGGTGAATGTTGACCTGGTGGGAATTTTTCTAGTATGAATTGTGTTCACTAATGCCAATGAGTGTATACTGATCACTCGTGAAAGACTCCCATGTGTTGGTATGCTCTATATACTGGTAGGAACCAGACCCATCTACCTGCATGGTTATGGGTATTCTTCTGTTTCCTGCCGGTCCAACGAGTGTTGCACGTCGTCTGACGTGACGTTGGGGGGTGGCACATTTTCCATGGGGTCCGCTCTGGGCCCTGGTCTAAATAAGACTTTCGGTGATAGATGCGGACCCCGAGCTTTCAACAGTCCGATATGATAGACGTTGACTGATGGATGCGATGGGGTGCTGCTACGTAGGAATTACTGTTTTTGGTTACTCGTCCCGGCCCTGCCCTCATGAGCCGAAAGTTTTGTAAAACTTATTGCATGTCCTTCATATGCTTTGTGAGGTTTTTGCCACAGAGCAGTGGGTCTGGCTCAGTGGCTGGGGTCTTATGACTTGTTTACGAAGGTTGTGGTCATCACCGTATTTGTCCATGGAACGAGGAAAAAACGATGTGATGGCTATCGTCAGGCTTTTAACGCCTCCTGCACATGGGGTTTCCACGCAGCTGTCCACCACACACCACACCTAGCAGCTCTTCTTGTTCCTGCACCCCTTGCATACTCCCGAGATGTTCAGCCATTGCCCCTGTTCTTGACCAGCCCAGTCCTGGTCACCAAAGCTATCTTCTGGAAAGGAGGAAGCAATGGACAGTGCACAAGGCACTGTGGAGGGAGAGCCTGACCCCCTCTGCGAGAGCGCCCCTCCTGGTGTGCACCTCGCTGGAGCTCCTGCTCCAAGAGCCGCTCCATGCGGCTCAGGCGGCTGTCTCTCCCCCACCTGGGTGGAGAGACGTCCCCGTCCGATAAGTCGGAGCCACCGGCCGGACGACTCCTCCTTGGCTTTTACATCCAGCCCGCTGCTCAGGCGCTAGCGGGGCTGGGCTCGGTCACGGTGTCGGGGTAGCGGACCGCCCGGTAAGCAGTCCTACCGCCTTTTTGCTGCCCACGCGAGATGAAACGCTCCTCCGTTGAGTCTAGCGGGGGCAGGTCTGTGCAGGCGGCTGTCTTTCCTCCCGGGCGGGTGGAAAGACGTCCCGTCCGATAAGTCGGAGCCACCGGCCGGACGCCTCCGTGGCGTTACTTCCAGCCCGCTGCTTAGGCGCTAGCGGTGCTGGGCTCGGCGCGGTGTCGGGATAGCGGTGCGCCGGGTAAGCGGTCCTACCGCCTTGTTGCTGCCCCCAGATGGAACGCTCCTCCGTGGAGTGGAGCTCGGACAGGTCTGTTCCGTTGCTGCCCCCCCTGAAGGAAGGCTCCTCGGTTGAGTCGAGCGGGGGACAGGTCTGTTCCGTTGCTGCCCCCGCGATGGAAAACGCTCCTCCGTGAAGTCGAGCGGGGACAGGTCTGTTCTATTGCTGCCCCCCCCCCCCAGATGGACGCTCCTCCGTGGAGTCGAGCGGGGACAGGTCTGTTCTGTTGCTGCCCCCCCCCCCCCCCCAGATGGACGCTCCTCCGTGGAGTCGAGCGGGGGACAGGTTTGTTGCGGAGCCTTTCTTCTCTGCCGGACAGCAGAAGGCTCCCTGTGTAGGAAGCCGACGTCAGCTTACCTGACGGTCCGTTCTTTCACCTCCATAGCGGGAGAGCCCGATTCCCGCCAGCCGCTGTTGCTCTGCTGGGCGTAATACGCGCATGCGTTCTGAACGGGTTCTTCACGGAATCACTCACGTGACTCCGAAGTAAAATCCCTGGGAAAGTGGGTGGTGGATGGATAAATGGGAATTAATGGGCAGGTGAAAAGGAACAGGCAGCAGGGAATTGTATTGGGGGCAGAGGATTGATGGGTTATAACATCACCCTCACGACATTTCGTGAAGTCTGAAGAAGGGTCTCAAGCATCACCCGCTGAGTTCCTCCAGCATTTTTGTCTACATTAGACAAACTATTGAATTGCCAAAGCAAATAAAACATGCACAGGCCAAATGACACCGTTAAAGTCGTGAGGAAACACAACCAGTGACATTATATATTAATCTTCACCTTTTATTTCATAGGAACAGTCACACAACCTTCAGTCCAAGATCACATCCCAGTATGCTGAACTGCACCAGATTCTCACTGAGAAAGAGCAGCACACACTGGCAGATATCCAGGAGGAAGAGAGGAAGATTCTAAATACAATGGAGACAAATCTTGGAAAGATTCAAGAGAATTTAAAATCCATTCAGGAGGAACTCTTAAAGTTGCAGCAACAGATGGACAGTGTGGTGTTTCTGAAGGTGAGGGGTTACACTACAGTTTGGTGAAGTGAAAGTGCAGTCACAAAATGGTGGGTGACATTTCAGAAATAAATGCTGCATTTACCAGTAATTGAGAATGGGTAAATGTTCCCTCTGTTCCAGCTGTTGTTGTAACCAAACTAATTGGCCTCCCGTATAATCTATGGGATCTCGGGAATGCCCGGCCGGAATGTAGAGAGGTGTTTGTATTCTGTAGCGTTTGGAACAACGGCGGTTGATCCTATATCTGATCCCAAGGACCACGAATGGACAGAGGGCAGTAAATATCTGGGATTCTCCAACCAAGAGACTCTGAGAGGGGTCACTGCTTAAGGATAAGGGTGAAATCCTTTAAAACCGAGATGAGAAAAACGTTTTCCACACAGAGAGTGGTGAATCTCTGGAACTCTCTGCCACAGAGGGTAGTTGAGGCCAGATCGTTGGCTATATTTAAGAGGGAGTTAGATGTGGCCCTTGTGGCTAAAGGGATCAGAGGGAATGGAGAGAAGGCAGGTACGGGATACTGAGTTGGATGATCAGCCATGATCATATTGAATGCCGGAGCAGGCTCGAAGGGCCGAATGGCCTACTCCTGCACCTAATTTCTATGTTTCTATGTAAGACGTATTTAAAGCAGAGGCAGATACATTTTTGAAAATTCGGGGGATTGCAATTGAAGGGAATGGGGCAAAGAGGAGGAGTTCAGTCCTGGGCTAGATCAGCCATGACCACATTGTGGGGATTAACATTGAAATCTAAAATGTGGCGCACACATCACCTATATCCGGTTCCCATCAGCAGTGGGTGGTCACCTTGAGGGAATTTGCTCTGTTTGTTTTGTCCACCTTGTTTCACCATAGAATGACATCCCATTCTACATCATAGACAGGCCATTTGTCCCATCCTATCCAGTCAAGATTTCTGCTCCACTCATCATCCCTCCTATCTATTCTCCACACCCGGTAACTATATCCCAAATTCCATGAGCCCTAATGTGTTTACCCCACTGTTAATCCTGGCTAAATTGGACCAGCCAGGACTTCAAAATGGGGTTCAGTTTCAGGGTTTGCTGGGAGATTTGGTCAAATTGGAATTGCTCTCTGGGTCAGGCTGCGAGAGATGCCAGGACGTCTGGAACTTAGATACAATTTGCAAGCAAAGAATGGGAAGCCTTGCAAATCCTGTCAATCTGGTACAAAATGCATAGAATGGATTGGATGGCTGCAAACCAGACATATACCTTGTAAATAGCTTGTAAATAATGTTGCAGAGTCTGACTCTGCTAAGTGTTGATTGGATGGGGTGTTGAGCCTTGTCTGAGAGTTCTGTTCATCAGGGTAAATGTTTCCAAGTTGACTTCATCTTGAAGTCGGTTGTGAATACAATGTATTGAATTGATGTATCATTGGGTTAGGGAAATACCTGTTATGTATGGGGTTAATCGATATTTGTAATTGGGTGATTAAGAGACAACCCCCATGTGGTTCGGCCCCCTCGAGTTCGCGGGGCATATAAAAGTCCCTGGTCACGAGGCTCAGGGCCCATCTTCTGGAAGAGCGTTCGGGACCACGTACCCTTCTGGAGTGCCTCTATCTGTGCGAGGCCTAGAGGTCTTGAACAGATAGACGCAGGGATCGAACCCACGGTGGGATAGGTACAGTGTGTAATCTGTGACGTGCTTTTGGTAGAATACAATTAATTGATTCAAGTGCTTGATTCAGTGCTTTTACTGAAACTAGACTGGGGGGGAAGCTTAGAACCGAGCAATTATCACCGCTTGCATTTAAATTTATCTCTGCTGTTGACTTCAGTCCATCCGATGCAAGTGTGGTCCATGTTCTCATGACTGCATTCCTTTAGGTATTTATTGAAGGCCACGTTACATTTCAACTTTGATTATTAGTCTCCCCTTCAATTTGAGATATTATTTCATCCCCACACATTTAAATCCACCGATAATATTAAATTCCCTCTCATCATTCCTGAAACCTTCTACAGATGAAATCCCATGACCTGCCCAGTCTTTTCATTAAGTTCCATCCTCTCAGTTATGGCGTCATTCTCATGAACATTCCTTGTGCTTTCCCCCATCGTTCTACATCTCTGCGGCAATATCCGCTTTCTCTCTGCATGACAGTGGCGATAAGAGTTGTGAAATGGGAATTATCAGAGGGTTGTAGAAATTTGGTGAAATTCCCGCTGTCGGGATGAGGACGGTTCATCTCAGTCAATTGAGATTTGTGTTTTATTTCTTTCAGGAGGAAGCTGGTCGCAAGCGAAGGTAGGACATTGTCTTGACGGAAACTGTGTAAGTGTTTTGTGGAACACCTCAAAACATTTCTAATGCTCAGTTTATAACCGGCTGTTCAATATTTGCAGGGTTCGTAATTAAGCCAAACCACTGTCGGTGGTAGATGAAGCCTTGCCGATTGAAAAGTTGCATTGCCCTGTTTCGTTCAACACGGCATTCAAAGAAACATCTGATGACTTCAAACGAGGTAAAGCTTGTACCTTCACCATTATTTTTGTTTCTGATATCTTTAAGCAATACCTAGATGCAAACATTAATGGTCTTTTGGACTGAAGGTAAATTGGATCCACCTCTAAACCCATCAGCTGGGAAGCATTACAGTCAGACATTCATACTCTCCTGCTTTGGGTGAAATACTGTGGCTATTCACCCTATCTGTGTACCTTATATAGTTCTTATACACATCTATAAAGACACCCGGACGGGCTCCAAAGACAAATGTCCCTGGCTGTCCAACATCTCCTTATGATCCAGCCCTTCAGACCTGATGAGATTATCGTAAATACTTTTTCACCCTCTCTAATTTACTAACAACCATATTGTGACAAAATTTAATATCCTGACCTATGAAAGCATGAGTGACAAACACAATCTTCACCACACTGGCTGTCACTGTTTCATCTTCCATGGCGCTGTGCACCTGCAGCCCGAGATCTCTCAGTTCTATAAAGTTCTATAAAGTTCCCCGTTTATTGTGTATGTCCTGCCCTGGTTTGTCTCTGCTGTAGATTTGGGAGGAACAACAGCAGCAGCAGATTAGCAAGAGATTCGACTGATTGGCTCTAGCCCAAGTAGGAGGAGAGGGGTGAAAACAGTTGAAAACTGAGGAATTTGCTTTGTAAATTGGTAAATCAGGCAATGTATCAGTCAACTTAAGCAGGACAGCTCTTAGCGAGCGGCAGTGAGTGAGCGGCCCTGTGAGTAAAGTGTGAGTCTTTGGCTCGAGAGTCTTCGGAGAGGAGACCACGCAATACGCTTGAGAGGGAGAGACGAAAGAAGGAGATCTCAGGCAAGCTGATTCAGTGCGATGCTTGCAGTATGTGGGAGGTCAAGGACACCGCTGGTGCCTCTGGCTGCTACAAATGCGAAAAGTGCATCCAGGTAGAGCTCCTGACGGGCCGTGTTGGGGAACTGGAGAAGCAAGTGGACGACCTCCGGTTCGTACGAGAAACGGAGTCGTTCCTCGACAAGTCCTACAGTACGATTGTTACA
Source organism: Amblyraja radiata (assembly GCF_010909765.2). Classification (NCBI taxonomy): domain Eukaryota; kingdom Metazoa; phylum Chordata; class Chondrichthyes; order Rajiformes; family Rajidae; genus Amblyraja; species Amblyraja radiata. The sequence goes on along the minus strand of NC_045985.1, from coordinate 30,482,489 downwards.
ACTAAGGTACTGGAAGAGAGAAGGTGGGAGACAGTGAGAAAGGGAGGGAAGCATGGAATGCCAACGTCCCCGGGTGGTGTACCTCTTGTAAACAGGTTCACCCGCTTAGAAGCTGTTGGGACAGAAGTCGTGAGCGGCGGACTGGCTTGCGATGCGAATAGGGCTGTTGAGCCAAAACCAAAAAGGCCTAAGGCAGGCAAGGCCATTGTAGTGGGAGACTCCATCGTGAGAGGTACGGACAGGGGTTTCTGCGGCAACAGACGGGATGCGAGGATGGTGTGCTGCCTTTCCGGTGCCAGGATCCAGGATGTCACGGACAGAGTGCAGAAAATCCTCAAGGGCGAAGATGAACATCCGGAAGTGGTAGTGCATGTCGGCACAAACGATGTCTGAAAAAAGGGGATGAATATTCTGCAGCGTGACTTTAGAGAGCTCGGAAAAATGTTGAAAAGCAGGACCTCCAGGGTTGTTATCTCCGGTTTGCTTCCAGTTCCCCGTGCTAGCGAGAGCAGGAACAGGGAGATACGGGACCTGAACGTGTGGCTGAGGAACTGGTGCACGGGGCAGGGCTTTAGATTCTTAGATCACTGGGATCTGTTTTGGGGTAAGGGGGAACTGTACAAAAGGGACGGATTGCATCTTAACAGGTGTGGGACCAGCGTTCTGGCAGGCAGGTTTGCCACTGCTACACGGGTGGCTTTAAACTGAATAAGGGGGGTGGGGTGTGGAATGGGATAGTGGAGGATGGAGTTAAAGGGAAAGGGTTTCTTAAATGTGTGAGCGTAGAGACCGAGGGGTGTAAACTGAGGGTAGAAGAAATAGGTAGCAAGGTGAAAAGTAAAAGTGGCAGGCAGACAAAACCAGGGTAAAAATAAAAAAGGGCCACGTTTCAACATAATTGTATAAGGGGTAAGAGTGTTGTAAAAACAAGCCTGAAGGCTTTGTGTCTCAATGCAAGGAGCATTCGTAATAAGGTGGATGAGTTGAATGCGCAGATAGCTATTAATGACTATGATATAGTTGGGATCACGGAGACATGGCTCCAGGGTGACCAAGGCTGGGAGCTGAACATCCAGGGATATTCAATATTCAGGAGGGATAGACAGAAAGGAAAAAGAGGTAGGGGTAGCGTTACTGATTAGAGAGGGGATTAATGCAATGGAAAGGAAGGACATTAGTTTGGAGGATGTGGAATCGGTATGGGTAGAGCTGCGAAACACTAAGTGGCAGAAAACGCTGGTGGGTGTTGTGTACAGACCACCTAACAGTAGTAGTGAAGTTGGAGATGGTGTCAAACAGGAAATTAGAAATGCGTGCGACAAAGGCAAAACAGTTATAATGGGTGACTTCAATCTACATATAGATGGGTGAATCAAATTGGCAGGGGTGCTGAGGAAGAGGATTTCTTGGAATGTATGCGGGATAGTTATCTAAATCAACATGTAGAGGAACCAACGAGAGAGCAGGCTATTTTAGACTGGGTATTGAGTCATGAGGAAGGGTTAGTTAGCAATCTTGTTGTACGTGCCCCCTTGGGCAAGAGTGACCATAATATGGTTGAGTTCTTCATTAGGATGGAGAGTGACATTGTTAATTCAGAAACAATGGTTCTGAACTTAAAGAAACGTAACTTTGAGGGTATGAGACGTGAATTGGCCAAGATTGACTGGCAATTAATTCTAAGAGGGTTATCGGTGGATATGCAACGGAAGACATGTAAAGGCTGCATGGATGAACTACAAAAATTGTTCATACCAGTTTGGCAAAATAATAAATCAGGGAAGGTAGTACATCCATGGATAACAAGGGAAATCAGGGATAGTATCAAAGCGAAGGATGATGCGTACAAATTAACCAGAAAAAGCAGCATACCGGAGGACTGGGAGAAATTCAAAGACCAGCAGAGGAGGACAAAGGGCTTAATTAGGAAAGGGAAAATAGATTATGAAAGAAAACTGGCAGGGAACATAAAAACTGACTGCAAAAGTTTTTATACATATGTGAAAAGAAAGAGATTAGTTAAAACAAATGTAGGTCCCTTGCAGTCAGAAACAGGTGAGTTGATCATGGGGAACAAGGATATGGCGGACCAATTGAATAACTACTTTGGTTCCGTCTTCACTAAGGAAGACATAAATAATTTGCCGGAAATAGCAGGGGACCGCGGGTCAAAGGAGTTGGAGGAATTGAGTGAAATCCAGGTTAGCCGGGAAGTGGTGTTGGGTAAATTGAATGTATTAAAGGCCGATAAATCCCCAGGGCCAGATAGGCTGCATCCAAGAGTACTTAAGGAAGTAGCTCCAGAAATAGTGGATGCATTAGTAATAATCTTTCAAAACTCTTCAGATTCTGGAGTAGTTCCTGAAGATTGGCGGGTAGCAAACGTAACCCCACTTTTTAAGAAGGGAGGGAGAGAGAAAATGGGGAATTACAGACCAGTTAGTCTAACATCGGTAGTGGGGAAACTGCTAGAGTCAGTTATTTAAGATGGGATAGCAGCACATTTGGAAAGTGGTGAAATCATTGGACAAAGTCAGCATGGATTTACGAAAGGTAAATCATGTCTGACGAATCTTATAGAATTTTTCGAGGATGTAACTAGTAGCGTGGATAGGGGAGAACCAGTGGATGTGGTGTATCTGGACTTTCCGAAGGCTTTCGACAAGGTCCCACATTGTCAGAACTGAACGAGGAGGAGGACACAAATGCAGGCTCAGACACAGGGCAGATCAGTCTTCGGCGTTTAATCGGTCCAAGTCAGTACACAGGTAGGCAAAACAGAGGCAACAGTACCATATAGGAGCAGGCAAGAACCAGTGGTCGAAAATACAGGCAAAGGTCGAGATCACAAGGTCACAAGATTTCGAGAGCTGGAACGAGGTGATACCAAGTAGCATACAGCACGAACTGGCAATGGGAACTGAAACACAAAAGGCTTAAATACAGACTAGCAGGGGATAACGAGACACAGGTGAAACACATCAGGGCGTGGCCAACAGACTAGCAGGGGATAACGAGACACAGGTGAAACACATCAGGGCGGGGCCAACAATCACACGAGGGTAAACGACCTGACAGGAAATGGGACCTGAAACAAGAGGAGATGTGCGACACCAAAATAAAACAAGAATGCAAACTCTATTACTAAAAACCAATAAGAAACAGAAACTAGATCAAACGCGAGACCTGACAGTACCCCCCCCCCCTCCACGGCCGGCTCCTGACGGCCCAGGATCTTCAGGATGTTGGCGCCGATAGTCCCTGATAAGTTCCGGGTCGCATATGTTGCGAGCTGGCACCTAAGACCGCTCCTCAGGTCCACACCCCTCCCAATCCACAAGATACTGACAACCACGACCACGCCGGCGCATCCCCAGCAACCGGCTGACCGTAAACACTGGACCCCCATCAAGGAACCGGGGGAGCGGAGGGGGTGTGGAGGCAGGGACCAGAGGACTCTCCTTAAATGGCTTCAGACGGGAGACATGGAACGTAGGGTGGACCCTCATGGCACGGGGGAGTTTCAGACGAACCGCCACAGGATTGATGACCTTCGATATGGGGAAAGGACCAACAAAACGAGGAGCCAGCTTCCGGGATTCCACCCTCAGCGGTAAGTCTCGAGTGGAGAGCCACACCCTTTGACCAGGCGAGTATACTGGAGCCGGCGTTCTTCCACGGTCAGCCATCCTCTTGTAACGCGCAGAACTGCGCAACAGCATCTGACGAGCCCCATTCCAAACCTTGCGACAGCGACGGACGAGAGCCTGAGCGGAGGGCACACTGGACTCCTTCTCCACAGCAGGGAACAATGGCGGTTGATAACCATAGGCACACTGGAATGGAGAGAGACCAGAGGATGAGCAAGGAAGTGTGTTGTGTGCATACTCCACCCAAATAAGGTGTTTGCTCCAAGTTGAAGGGTTCTGTGCCACCAAGCACCGCAGTCCTGTCTCCAATTCCTGGTTAAGGCGTTCAGTCTGTCCATTGGATTCCGGGTGATAACCAGATGTAAGGCTGACCGTGGCGTCCAACAGAGAACAAAACTCCTTCCAAAACCTGGACACGATCTGAGGCCCCCGGTCAGGCACAATGTCTCTGGGAAATCCATGAATGCGAAAAACATGAGACAGCATGACCTCTGCCCTCTTCTTGGCGGAGGGATGCTTGTTCAACGCAATGAAATGGACCATCTTAGAAAATCTGTCCACTACAGTCATGACTGAGGTGTTACCTTCAGAAGAGGGCAAGCCCGTGACAAAGTCCATGGAGATGTCTGACCAGGGGCGTGAGGGGACAGGCAGCGGATTCAGGAGGCCAAAGGCGGCCCGACGGGAGGTCTTGTTCTGAGCACAAATACTGCAGGCGGCGACGTACTCCTTAATCCCCCTCTCCATGGAAGGCCACCAAAACCGCTGTTTGGCCACAAACAGGGTTCGGCGGACACCGGGATGACAGGAGATCCGAGACGTATGAGCCCAGTGAATCACCTGTGAACGAAGAGACTCGGGAACAAACAGACGATTAGAAGGACACCCTAGCGGAGACTGAACACCAGCAGTTGCCTCGGAAACTCTCTTCTCAATCTCCCAAGTAACCGCCCCAACAAAACAGGAAGCAGGCAGAATGGGAGTTGAAACCTTAGGGGATGGGTCAGGATCAAACTGTCTGGAGAGAGCATCAGGTTTGCCATTCTTGGCACCAGGGCGGTAAGACAGTACAAAATCAAATCGATTAAAGAAGAGAGCCCACCTTGCTTGGCGCGAGTTGAGGCGTTTGGCTGACTTGATGTATTCCAGGTTTTTGTGGTCTGTCCAAACTAGAAACGGCTGCTTGGTACCCTCCAACCAATGTCTCCATTCCTCCAAGGCTGTTTTAACCGCTAACAGTTCACGGTTACCCACATCGTAATTTCTCTCAGCAGGAGAAAGCTTCTTTGAGAGGAAAGCGCAGGGATGTAATCGACCATCTGTGGGGGATTTCTGTGAGAGTACGGCCCCGATGCCCACACCCGAGGCGTCCACCTCAACCACGAACTGGAGTGACGGGTCAGGGTGAACCAGGATGGGGGCTGAGGAGAAGCTCCTCTTGAGTCTCATAAATGCAGTTTCTGCTTGAGAGGACCAAGAGAAAGGCACGTGGGGTGAGGTAAGAGCATGGAGTGGTGCAGCAGTGACACTAAAGTTCAGGATAAACTTCCTATAAAAATTAGCAACCCCAAGGAACCCCTGAAGTCGCTTACGACTGGAGGGTGTAGGCCAGGTGGCCACAGCACTGACCTTGCTCGGGTCCATCTGTATACCAGCAGGTGATACAACATAACCAAGGAATTGAACAGTGTTAACATGAAATTCACATTTCTGAGCTTTCACAAACAGATCATTCAGGAGCAAACGTTCTAGCACCTGGTGTACATGCTGCACATGGGAAGTCTCGTCTGGAGAAAAAATCAAAATGTCATCAAGGTACACAAACACAAATCGGTTCAGCATGTCCCGTAATACATCATTAACCATGCCTTGAAAAACTGCTGGAGCATTAGTAAGACCAAACGGCATGACCAGATATTCATAATGACCACTGGGTGTGTTAAACGCAGTTTTCCATTCATCCCCGTCCCTTATCCTCACCAGATGATAAGCATTTCTAAGATCTAACTTAGTGAATACTGCAGCGTCTTTTAACAGTTCAAATGCAGAGGAGATAAGAGGAAGAGGGTATCTGTTCTTAACAGTAATGTCATTGAGTCCTCTGTAGTCAATGCAGGGCCGAAGTGTTTTATCCTTCTTATCCACAAAGAAGAATCCAACTCCTGCAGGTGAAGAAGAAGGTCTGATGATCCCAGCAGCAAGGGCATCGTCAATGTACTTTTCCATGGCGAGCCGCTCAGGTGAAGACAAGGAGTAGAGATGGCCCTTAGGAGGCGCTGTACCTGGCAGAAGGTCGATGCAGCAGTCGTACGGTCTATGCGGCGGAAGAGATGTGGCCTTGGCCTTGTTGAACACCTCCTTTAGGTCTAGGTAATATGAGGGAACCTTGGTGAGATCTGGAAAATCCTCCTCCCTTGAACGGGGAGGCTGCCGGAGGGTGGTCCTGGAAGATCCCAGCAAACTGCTCCTTGACGGATCCTTCATAGACTCAGGAGAAAAATCATGCAGATAGATGAGTTTACAGTTATTCCCCCAAGAAATTACTTCCTCAGTACCCCAGTTCATGTGAGGATTATGGTAAGACAGCCATGGGAGCCCCAAAACCAGAGGATGAAGAGGACAGTCGAGGAGATGAAAACTGATGGTCTCAAGGTGATTACCTGCCACGATGAGTTGAACAGGTTGAGTTCGGTGAGTTACCCTGTACAGTAGGCGCCCATCCAGTGCACTAGCCTCCATAGGATCTTGAAGCTGTTCACGTTCCAGCTTCAATTCATCAGCCAAGCGAATGTCCATGAAGTTCTCATCTGCCCCAGAATCAACCAAAGCCTGCAGGGAGTGCCACTGGGAATGCACCAACAATTGTACCGTCGACAATGGACGAGAGGAACGGCTCATAGGAGTGGTACAACTCACCAATGTCCTCTCTTTCATTGGTGAGCTTTGTCTTTTACTGAACAGCTGTTCAACAAATGTCCCAGCTCACCACAGTAAAAACACCTCATTTCCCTTAGGCGGCGCTGCCGTTCCTCCGGTCTGAGTTTGGCTCGTCCCACCTGCATGGGCTCCTCCGAAGATGCAGGTGGCGCTGTAGGCTGACTGGACCGGCCGAGAGGGAAGAAGTCCCGACTGGAAGGTGAAGGGCGACGCTGCCGCCACTGCTGGGAGGAGAACCGAACTGCAGCCGATCTCCTCTCTCGATCTCTTTCTCTGAGCCTAGCGTCAATTTGGATAGCCAGGGAAATCATAGACTCGACGTCGGAAGGCAGGGTTAGAGGAGCCAATTGATCTTTGATAGCTTCAGACAATCCATTGCGAAAAGCATCCAACAAAGCAGCCTCATTCCATCCACCCTTAGCAGCAACAGTTCGAAAGTCAATACCAAAATCCATAACAGAGCGATTACCTTGTTTCATGGAGATCAGGTTCTGTGAAGCCTCTCGGCCAGGATTGGAGTGATCAAACGTGCGGGTCAGAGCTTCCATGAACAGGACCGATGTCTGGCAAACAGGAGAATTCTGAGACCACTCCGCCGTGGCCCAAGCCTCCGCCCTACCCGACAGGTGCGTGATGATAAAGGCTACCCTTGAGCGTTCTGATGAAAAGGAAGCCGCTTGAAGTTCGAAATGCAGTCCACACTGAATCAAAAAAGGTCTACATTTCTCCGATTCCCCCGAAAAGTGTTCCGGTCTTGCCAGGTGGACGAATGGAGACGCTGCGGCAGCCGTGGCCGTCGGAGCTCCTGGAGACACAGACAAGGAAACAGACTCGGCAGGCACGGGAGCCGCAGCAGGAAACAAAGAATTCAGCCGAGTAACCAGGTCTTCAAACCGAGAACTTAAAGTGTTCACCTGTGAACCGATGTCTGCCTGGAACCCCTGCTGACGCTCGCCGAGATCCCGGAACCCGGCGACGATCGAGGAGAGTTGACCCTCGTAATGCGAGATGCGCTCCTCTTGCTTCTGGAGCGCTGCACGAAAAGGATCAGAGCCCGCTGAGTCCATTGTTGGCCAGTTCGTAATGTCAGAACTGAACGAGGAGGAGGACACAAATGCAGGCTCACACACAGGGCAGATCAGTCTTCGGCGTTTAATCGGTCCAAGTCAGTACACAGGTAGGCAAAACAGAGGCAACAGTACCATATAGGAGCAGGCAAGAACCAGTGGTCGAAAATACAGGCAAAGGTCGAGATCACAAGGTCACAAGATTTGGAGAGCTGGAACGAGGTGATACCAAGTAGCATACACCACGAACTGGCAATGGGAACTAAAACACAAAAGGCTTAAATACAGACTAGCAGGGGATAACGAGACACAGGTGAAACACATCAGGGCGTGGCCAACAGACTAGCATGGGATAACGAGACACAGGTGAAACACATCAGGGCGGGGCCAACAATCACATGAGGGTAAACGACCTGACAGGAAATGGGACCTGAAACAAGAGGAGATGTGAGACACCAAAATAAAACAAGAATGCAAACTCTATTACTAAAAACCAATAAGAAACAGAAACTAGATCAAACGCGAGACCTGACACGCATAAGAGATTAGTATACAAACTTAAAGCACAAGGCATTGGGGGTTCAGTATTGATGTGGATAGAGAACTGGCTGGCAAACAGGAAGCAAAGAGTAGGAGTAAACGGGTCCTTTTCACAATGGCAGGCAGTGACTAGTGGGGTACCGCAAGGCTCAGTGCTGGGACCCCAGCTATTTACAATATATATTAATGATCTGGATGAGGGAATTGAAGGCAATATCTCCAAGTTTGCGGATGACACTAAGCTGGGGGGCAGTGTTAGCTGTGAGGAGGATGCTAGGAGACTGCAAGGTGACTTGGATAGGCTGGGTGAGTGGGCAAATGTTTGGCAGATGCAGTATAATGTGGATAAATGTGAGGTTATCCATTTTGGTGGCAAAAACGGGAAAGCAGACTATTATCTAAATGGTGCCCGATTGGGAAAGGGGGAGATGCAGCGAGATCTGAGTGTCATGGTACACCAGTCATTGAAGGTAGGCATGCAGGTGCAGCAGGCAGTAAGGAAAGCGAATGGTATGTTAGCTTTCATTGCAAAAGGATTTGAGTATAGGAGCAGGGAGGTTCTACTGCAGTTGTACAGGGTCTTGGTGAGACCACACCTGGAGTATTGCGTACAGTTTTAGTCTCCAAATCTGAGGAAGGACATTATTGCCATAGAGGGAGTGCAGAGACGGTTCACCAGACTGATTCCTGGGATGTCAGGACTGTCTTATGAAGAAAGACTGGATAGACTTGGTTTATACTCTCTAGAATTTAGGAGATTGAGAGGGGATCTTATAGAAACTTACAAAATTCTCAAGGGGTTGGACAGGCTAGATGCAGGAAGATTGTTCCCGATGTTAGGGAAGTCCAGGACAAGGAGTCACAGCTTAAGGATAAGGGGGAAATCCTTTAAAACCGAGATGAGAAGAACTTTTTTCACACAGAGAGTGGTGAATCTCTGGAACTCTCTGCCACAGAGGGTAGTGGAGGCCAGTTCATTGGCTATATTTAAGAGGGAGTTAGATGTGGCCCTTGTGGCTAAGGGGATCCGGGGGTATGGAGAGAAGGCAGGTACGGGATACTGAGTTGGATGATCAGCCATGATCATATTGAATGGCGGTGCAGGCTCGAAGGGCCGAATGGCCTACTCCTGCACCTAATTTCTATGTTTCTATGTTTCTATGTCTCAGCAAAGTGCATCACCTCACCTTCACATGAATAAATCCCACCTGCCGTTCCTGAGCCCATTGGCCCAGTTCACAGGGATCACATTTACTCTCAGATAACCTTCTTCACTCTCCACAATGTTACCAATTTTAGTTCCATCTGCAAACTGACTAACCATAAAACCTACGTACACATCCAATTGTGTATATAAATAAGGAACAACAGTGTGAAAAACAACCCTCTACCAACATCCTCTGTCTGCGACCTTCAGGTAAATGTTGTATTCCATCGGCCAGTTCACCCCGGATTCCATGAGATACAACCTTCCAGAGCGGCCTCTCATGCGGTGTTTAGAAGTTGTATCTCTCAGAGGGCAGTGAATATCTGGGATGTTGTGCCCAAGGTGGTGGTGAAACGCTGAGTTATTGGATATGTGCAACTTGGCTACAAATGAATATTTGATAGATCCAATATTGAAGATTATGGGGAACTCACACAGAAGAGGAATTGGTGCCAGCTTAGATCAGCCATGATCACATTGAATGGAGGGGCAAGCCTGAGGAGCGGATTCTAATCCTGCTCCTGTTTTCTTGTGTTCCTATGCTCCTGTGTACCGATTAATTGACAGACTTGGCACAGAGGAATTGAAGCAAAGATTAACAATACTTGTTCCTGGGACAATGAGTTTGCTGTGCGGGGTGAGATTGAGTAGACCAGGCCTGTGTACTCTAGAATTTGGGTGTATAGGAGGAGATCTCAGTGAAACACAAAGTTCTTACAAGGCTCAGTGGGCTGGATGCAGGGAGGATGTTTCCCCTGACTGGGTGTGGAGAATGGGCACCCTCTCAGAATGTGGGCTGCAACATGTAGGACAGAGATAAGGAGACATTACTGCACGCAGAGACTGGAGAACCTTTGGAATTCCCTGCACAGGTGGCTGTGGAGACTCAGTCATTCAGTGCTCTTGGAGCTGAGAGCCATGGTTGTACATTACAGCGTCAGACCCTTTGGCCCATCATGTCCATGTCCAACTATTTCCCATCTTTACTAATCGATTTGCCCACATTACATTGGTATTCTTCTGCACCTCGCCTAGATAAGTGCCTCACATATAATGATTAGATCTCACCACCGCCTCCTCTGTAGCATGTTCCAGATATCACCCACTCTCAGTGTAAAGAAAACTTCCTACTCAGAGCCACTTTAAAATTCCTTGCTCTCAAGATAAACCTGCACTCTCTTGATGTGATATCCCTGCTGCAGCATGGATCTCTGCTGCACTCCACCAGTCATAGACCTCCAAGCAGAAAAATCATCCTTCTACCGCTACCTTCTACCTCCAACCACCAAGCCAATTGTGGATCCATTTCACCAGCTCGCCTTCGATCCCACCTGCCTTCACTTTCTGGACAAGCCTTACATGCGCATCATTGTCAAGTCCCTCAGTGAAGTTCATATATTGGTTCACAATGAGATCAGTGTGTTCTTAGTTGTACACACCCATCAAATCCACCCGTGAATCCCCTCTCTTTCAGCGACCCTACAACCACAAGTCTCCACCCATTCTGTCTAACACCCGATCATTCAACCTCTGCTTCCTCCCATGGTCCAAGCCACCCTTCCCTCTCTCTCTCACCCTCCACTCAAAGAAACAGGGGCAGGTCCTCTGGCCCATCATGTCTCCCCCTCCCATTCACTTTGATCATGGTGACTCCACCCCACACCTCTACCTCCTCTTTAACAACCTCAAACTACCACTAACCTCAATATCCTCTTGCTCCGATCTGCCTCCATTTCTGAATAGCCCGCTTCATTTCTCCATCCCCACCGCAACCTCGCAATCCTCCTCACTCTCCGCACTCGTCCTCCCCGTCCACCCTCCCACACCTCACAAAATTCTCCTCTCCTTCCCTGGATAAAAGCTCCGAGAAAGATGTCTGTTGTCCACCGGATGTGGTTGGGGTGAAACCCCGGGCAAGGTTCCAGTTGTCCCCCCGCCTGTGCCTGAGGCCGAGCGGCCTCTCCCCCGGTCCCGGGGCCGCGCTGCCCGAGTCTCCCCCCGACCCCCGGGGACTCTCTGATTCTCTGCTTCTCCCCCCAGTCTCCGTCACCCTGGATGTGGAAACAGCGCATGCGCTGCTCGAGGTGTCTGAGGATCGGAAGAGGGTGAGACGGACCGGGACCGAGAGGAATCTCCCTGACACCGGGAAGAGGTTTACAGTCCGGGCGTGTGTGGTGGGATCGGAGGGATTCACATCGGGGAGACATTACTGGGAGGTGGAGGTGGCGGGGAGCCAGTGCTGGAGTCTGGGAGTTGCCGCACAGTCTGTGGAGAGGAAGAGACGGGTCGACCTGACCCCGGAGACTGGAGTCTGGAGCATCGGGCGGAGGTGGGTTGACAGGGTTGATGCACTCACCTCCCCTGCATCCCCTCTCCCCGCCCGTCCCATCCCCGGAAGGGTGGGAGTTTATCTCAGTTACGAGTCCGGGACAGTTTCATTTTACGACGCGGACACCAAGTCCCATCTCCACACCTTCACTGGGAATAAATTCACGGAGAAACGTTATCCTTTCTTCGAGACTTGGGATAGAAACAACTGGCTGAGAATCTGCTCCGGTTCCGCTCCGGGTGTGTAAAAAAAATGTAAATGTGGGAGTTGAAATAAACCGCAACTGAAATCAGAGCTGTCTGTCTGTCGATCCGTTCATTTTAACGCGTTAACCGCGTCCGGCAACGGAACAGAAATTACTTTTGTGAAAATATAAAGATTGAAACAATCTCCCTTCCCGCCGGTTCAGCAGCAGCCGCGGGCGGCGGGTCCTGAGCTCCGGGCTCCCCCGGGTCATAAACTCCCCCCCGAGTCACAACGCGACACAAGCGGTGTTGGTGCGGAATTCAACAGCGGCGTAAAGGCGAGTTTGGGGATAGGTGGAGATAGAAGGGCGGAATAACATCGGAAGTGGTCAAGATCTTACTTTTGATATAGATTTAAATTAAAATGTATTAACAAATAAGATCCGACAGATGGATGGATAGAGGTGTTTTAGAAATTGGTATATATGAGGGAGATTGAATTGAGTTACGCGAAGTGCGTGTAGGATGGTGTTAGTGTGCGGAGATTGTTGGTCGGCGTAGACTTGGTGGACCGAGGGGCTCGTTTCCACTCTGTGTCGTCAAATTAAACAAATTGCGAGCAATTTCGCAAAGTGCAAAGTGAGTAACTCAGCTGGTTTCCCCCAAGAATGAAACCCAAAGCGTTGAGTTACTCCAGCACTTTGTATCCACAAGTACATCCACTTCCTCCCGAATGAGGAAGTTCAAACAGGCTGCCACCTGGCGTCACCTCGTCCGTTACTCAATTCTCCAACACATTGCACAACACCGGATCATGCAAACTATTCCCAGAATCATTTCACCCCATAATTTTGCTGGAGCTACAATAGAAAACATAGAAAAATAGATGCAGGAGTAGGCCATTCGGCCCTTCAAGCCTGCACCGCCATTCAATATGATCATGGCTGATCATCCAAATCAGTATCCCATCCCTGCCTTCTCTCCATACCCCCTGATCCTTTTAGCCACAAGGGCCACATCTAACGCCCTCTTAAATATAACCAATGAACTGGCCTCAACTACCTTCTGTGGCAGAGAAATCCACAGATTCACCACTCTGTGTAAAAAAAGATTTTCTCATCTCGGTCCTAAAATACTTCACTCTTATCCTTAAACTGTGACCCCCCAGTTCTGGACTTCCCCAACATCGGGAATAATCTTCCTGCATCTAGCCTGTCCAACCCCTTAAGAATTTTGTAAGTTTCTATCACATCCCCCTCAATCTTCTAAATTTCTGCGTGTACAAGCCGAGTCTATCCAGTCTTTCTTCATATGAAAGTCCTGCCATCCCAGGATTCAGTCTAGTGAACCTTCTCTGTACTCCCTCTAGGGCAAGAATGTCTTTCCTCATATTAGGAGACCAAAACTGTACATTTGTTTTTTGTAGAAAAATTCAAAAATTTTGGACTGAAATTTTTGAAATCTTCACAGAATTAGTTAAAATAAAATTGATACAAAAAGCAGAATTGATTATTTTTGGAACAATGGAAGGCAGCCCTGAACTAACTGTGTTTCAAAAGAATCTATTTAATTACGGGTTAATAACGGGAAAAAAACTTATACTTAAATTCTGGAAAAACGCCCCTATACCAACAAGAAATATGTGGATTTCAAATATGTTCGAAACATTACACTTGGAAGATATCAGATTCATTCTTGCAGGCAAATCAGACCACTTCCAAAAGACGTGGTCTGCATTTATCGACTTACTACAAGTATAAGGTGCGACATTACTCTGAAAATAAATGGTTTCAGGATTTGGTAAGGGGGGATGAAAAATACGAAGTTGGTATATCCCTTTCTGCTCTGTCTTCTTAATAGAGCTTTTGTTTCATTTTCTCTTTTGTCTTTTCTACGGCCTATTTCTTAACATTTTTCTCTAACTCTTCGCGTAATGGGTCTTTTTTCTTGATCACTTTTTCACACAATCACGACTCTTTCTCACTTTCTTTACTTTTTTCTCTTTTGAAAGCTTAAAAAATGAAGTGGTACAAGAAATGTAATGCTATATTTGGCTTGTATTAATGTAATGTACTTTACTTCTAAAATAAAATTAAAATAAAATAAAATAAAAATAATAATGATAATTTAGCTGGAGCAAAAATAAAACATCTTTATAAAGCATCTTTAGGGTGGCATTGTGGCGTAGTGCGAATAGAGTGAACACGTACACCAGCAGATTCAGGGACAGTTTCTTCCCAGCTGTTATCAGGCAACTGAATCATCCTACCACAACCAGAGAGCAGGCCTGAACTACGATCTACCTCTTTGATGACCCTTGATCGAACTTTGCTGGCTATACCTTGCACTAAACGTTATTCCCTTATCATTTATCTGTACACTGTAAATGGATCAATTGTAATCATGTGTTGTCTTTCCGCTGACTGGTTAGCACGCAACAAAGGATTTTCACTGTACCTCGGTACACGTGACAATAAACTAAACTAACTAAACTGGCGTTAGATCACCTGCCTTTCGGCGCCAGAGACCCGGGTTCAATCCTGACTATGGGTGCTTGTCTGTGCGAGGTTTGTACATTCCTACATGGGGTTTCTCCGACATCTTCGGTTTCCTCCAACACTCCAGAGACGTACAGTTCTGTGGGTTAATTGGCTTGGTATAAATGTAAATTGTCCATAGTGTGTGTAGGATAGTGTTGATGTGCGGGGAACGCTGGTCGGTACGGGCTCAGTAGGCCGAATGGCCTGTTTCCGCGCTGTAGCTCTAAACCAAATTAAACAAATTACAAAACCAGGGCCAGACATGCCACAACAAATGTGAATAAAAGCATTACACCAAAATTAATTAAATATGCTACACATTGTTTACACAATTATGAAATTTCAAATATAGTACCAGGAATTTTAATTATCAATCCCTTACAACAATGGCGAATGAATACACTAGATGGCAGTAAAATGCAAACCATTTTTAAAATTACAGTAAAAAAATCCAGTTTACAACGCAGCGGTATGAATATTGATTCCGCTAGCACCGTAACCACTGCAGCCCCTCTCTCTCTGTCCCTTCCCCACACAAGTACTTCTACCAGCTTCAAAGCCTTCTTGTTGAGTCTCATTGTCTGTAACTCATTCGCATCCAGCCCGCAGCTAACATGGAAATTTCTTCCCAATAACCCTTTCTGGCTTAAGCCCTCCCTTCACCACCTCCAGTTTAAATTCCATTTGGAATATTTTGGAGGACCAAGAAACCAAGAAGCAAGAACCAAGAACATAGAACATAGGTGCAGGAGTAGGCGATTCGGCCCTTCGAGCCAGCACCGCCATTCAATATGATCATGGCTGATCATCTAAAATCAGTAACCCGTTCCTGCTTTCTTCCCATATCCCATGATTCCATTAGCCCGAAGAGCTAGGTAGACACAACATGCTGGAGTAACTCAGTGGGACAGGCAGCACCTCTGGAGAGAAATAATTCCTTCTCTCCATAGATGCTGCCTGTGCCACTGAGTTACTCCAGCATGTTGTATCTACGTTCAATTTAAACCAGCATCTGCAGTTCTTTCCTAGCCGCAAGAGCTATATTTAACTCCCTCTTGAATACATCCAGTGAATTGGCCTCCACTGCCTGCTGTGGCAGAGAATTCATGTATTCGCAACTCTCTGGGTGAAAAAGTTTTTCCTCATCTCAGTTCTAAATGGACTACCACTTAGTCTCATACTGTGACAGCTGTCACTGGACTCCCCCAACATCAGGAACATATTTCCACCATCTAGCTGTGAGATATATTGTTTGTGCTCACAATCACTACTCAGAGACTAAATCGTGGAAACAAGAAATGCTTTATTTGCGAGTCTGCAGAATCGGGTGCCTCTCCAAGTTGAGACACACCGAGCAAAGGAAAAACGTCTATTTTTATACAATTCAGTATAAAGTCTTTATTGATCGGACGCCTCCCCTTCTGACCCCTTCCAATCAGGGTACCGAGGTTCACAATGTTCCGACCCTCCCCTCCGTGCGTCATCAATCATTCCCTCTCCTCCCACATCATACATCGCATGTACATTTAAATTAGGTTCTTTGTCATGAGGGGCGTAAAGTTAATATTCATTTATGTTATTAAGCATGCGCAGTAGCTGGTGGCCTAACCTACTTAATTGCCTTTGCCCTAAAGAATAGCTTCTGCGTTGTCAGCTACATTCCTTACCTTATCTTGTTATTCTACAATGTTATCAACAGCTCTGAAGGTCTGACTGTTTGTTCGAATCACAAGGTTGGTGATTCCAGCTGCTCGGCCCATCACAAGGTCGGTGACTTCAATCACTCGGCCCCTCACAATGATGGTGGTTTAATCACCTTATCCCTCACAATCCGCCCTTTTTCTTTTGCTACGCATCCTGTATTAAACCCCATTTCTAGACTTCCTGCTGTTCCAAAGCTAATAACATTCTTCTTATCTCTCTTTCCTCTGGGTCCTCTCTCGGCCTCATTATCATTATCTTCTGGACGCCCCCTTTCTCCCCCATGGGATGCTGGAGAGAAATTTGCAGAGGGAGGGGGAGGATCCAGTGGTCGTGGTCCATGTGGGGACCAATGACATAGGAAGGACGAGGAAGGAGGATCTGCTGAAGGAGTTTGAGCAGTTAGGGAATAAATTAAAAAGCAGAACCTCGAGGGTACTGATCTCCGGATTGCTACCTGAGCCACGGGCCAAATCGGCGAGGGTACGTAAAATTAAAAAGCTGAATGCGTGGCTCAAAGACTGGTGTGGGAAAAATGGGTTTGATTTCTTGGGCCACTGGCACCAGTACTGGGACAGGGGGGATCTGTTCTGTAAGTACGGACTTCACCTGAACGGTGCTGGGACTGGGGTCCTGGCAAATCATATAACTAGGGCAGTAGAGAGGTCTTTAAACTAAGTAGCGGGGGGGGGGGGGAGGTATCAAGGGGGGTAATAACGGCAGGGGTAGAGGAAATAGAGCAGGGTATCAGTGGGGAAGCGGAAAGTCAAAATGTGACAGGAGACAGAATGTGTGAAGATAAAGCTCTAGATGTAAAAGGGGCAAAAACGGAAAGGAAGGGTAGTAAAAATCATCTGAAAGTGCTTTATCTAAATGCACGCAGTATTCGTAATAAGATAAATGAATTAACGGTGCAATTAAGTATATATAGTTATGATATCGTGGCCATTACGGAGACATGGCTGCAAGGGGATCAGGACTGGGAGTTAAATATAGAGGGGTACTCGACAATTAGGAAAGATAGACAGGAAAGACAGGGAGGAGGGGTGGCCCTTTTAATAAGGGAGGGAATAACGGCAATAGAGAGGAAGGATATTGCGTTGAAGGATCAGGATAGTGAAACAGCTTGGGTACAGATAGAGAATAACAAGGGGAAAAAACACTAGTGGGTGTAATTTATAGACCTCCAAATAGCTGTGACGCTGTTAGTCAGAACATAAATCTGCAAATAGTTGACGCATGTAAAAAGGGAACTGCTGTAATCATGGGGGACTTCAATTTTCATATTAATTGGGCAAACCAAACTGGGCAGGGTAGACTAGAGGTAGAGTTTATAGAATGTATTAGAGACGGGTTCCTAGAACAGTATGTCACAGAACTGACAAGGGGGGAGGCAATCTTGGATCTGGTCCTGTGTAATGAAGCAGGATTAATTAAAAATGTCATAGTTAGGGACTCGTTGGGAACAAGTGACCACAATATGGTCGAATTCCATATTCAAATAGAAGGGGAGCAGGTTGAAACTCAGGCTAGGGTGCTTAGTCTAAATAAGGGGGATTATGAAGGTATGAGGACTGAGCTGATCAAAGTTGACTGGGATAGCAGACTCAATAATAAGACGGTACATGAGCAGTGGTGTACGTTTAAGGGTCTACTGTATAACCTTCAAGAAAAATTTATTCCTATGAAGAAAAAAAGGGGTAAGGGTAAGAACAGTCAGCCATGGCTCAGTAAAACTATAAAGGATAGTATTCGGCTGAAGGCAAGGGCATATAAGGTTGCCAGAGATAGTGGGAGGGTAGAGGATTGGGAAGCATTTAAAGGTCAGCAAAAAATAACTAAGAGATTAATTAAGACGGGGAAAATAGACTATGAAAGGAATTTAGCGAACAACATAAAAACTAATAGTAAGAGTTTTTATAGCTATATAAAAAGAAAAAGGGTGGCTAAGGTGAACGTTGGTCCATTGGAGGGTGAGACTGGGGAGTTGGTAGTGGGGAACATGGAAATGGCAAAGGCATTAAACGAGTATTTTGTATCAGTCTTCACCATAGAAGACACAACAAATATTCCAACGCTGGATAAACAGGGGGCGGTAGGAATGGAGGAGCTAAATACTATTAAGATCACCAAGGAGGTGGTATTAGGGAAATTAATGAGACTGAAGGAGGATAAATCCCCTGGGCCTGATGGATTACATCCAAGGGTCTTGAGGGAGATAGCGGTGGGGATTGTGGATGCATTGGTGATAATTTTCCAAAACTCCCTGGAGGCTGGAACGGTCCCAGTGGATTGGAAAATGGCCAATGTAACACATATATTTAAAAAAGGAAGTAAACAGAAGGCGGGTAACTATAGACCGGTTAGTCTAACATCGGCGGTGGGTAAAATGTTAGAGACAATTATTAAAGAAACACTAGCGGGGCACTTGGATAAATATGACTTCATCGGACAGAACCAGCATGGTTTTGTGAAGGGGAAGTCCTGTTTAACGAATCTGCTCGAATTCTTTGAGGAAGTAACAACCCGGGTGGATAAAGGGGAACCGGTGGATGTGGTATACTTGGACTTCCAAAAGGCTTTTGACAAGGTGCCACATAAGAGACTGTTGCTAAAAATAAAAAATTATGGGATTGAGGGTAATATATTAGCATGGGTCGAGGATTGGCTAACAAATAGGAAGCAGAGAGTGGGGATAAATGGTTCATACTCGGGATGGCAACCGGTAACTAGCGGGGTTCCGCAAGGGTCGGTGCTGGGACCCCAGTTGTTCACAATTTATATAAATGATTTGGAGGAGGGAACCAAGTGTAATATATCAAAATTTGCGGACGATACAAAAATGGGAGGAAAAGTAGGGGATGAGGAGGATAGGAAGAGTCTGCAAAAGGATATAGATAAGCTAGGTGAGTGGGCAACAACTTGGCAGATGAAATTTAATACTAATAAATGTGAAGTCATTCACTTTGGGGAAAAAAATGATAGGGCAAGTTATTTTCTAAATGAGGAGGAGCTGCGTTGTAATGCAACGCAAATGGATCTAGCGGTATTAGTACATGAATCACTAAAAGTTAGTATGCAGGTGCAGCAAGCAATCAGGAAGGCCAATGGAGTTTTGGCCTTTATTGCTAGGGGGATTGAGTATAAAAACACGGAGGTCTTGCTGCAGCTGTACACCGTATTAGTGAGACCACATTTGGAATACTGTGTACAGTTCTGGGGTCCATACTTAAGAAAGGATGTACTAGCCCTGGAGGCAGTGCAGCGAAGGTTTACAAGATTAATTCCTGCAATGAGGGGATTGACATATGAGGAAAGGTTAAGTAGGCTGGAACTCTACTCTTTGGAGTTTAGAAGAATGAGAGGCGATCTCATTGAAACATATAAGATCGTGAGGGGCCTTGATCGGGTGGATGCACCGAGGATGTTCCCAATGATCGGGGAAACTAGAACTAGGGGACATAGTTGCAGAATAAGGGGGGGCTCTTTTAAAACTGAGATGAGGAAGAACTTCTTCACCCAGAGGGTGGTTAATTTATGGAATTCACTGCCCCAGGGAGCAGTGGAAGCAGAAACGTTAAATATATTTAAGACTAAAATAGATGGTTTTTTAGCTGCCAAGGGGATAAGGGGCTACGGGGAGAGGGCAGGGATATGGACCTAGGTATGGTTAGTATAGTAAGACCTGAGTGATCTCCTGGACAAGTGTCGATCGCCTGGATTGGGGTCGGAGAGGACTGCAGTCCTTCAGGGGCCGGTCCGCTACAGGTAACATTGTCCCATATGTCCTGCAACACTGGGATTCCCTGGTAAGGGTTGTTCCCGGTGCAATTCCATAATCCATTCGATGCGCTTCCATCAGTCTTCATCCAGATAGTACAGTTTCCATCATCCTTTACAGTGGGATACCATTGAGGTTCCTCTGGCCACCACACTCGGGATTGATTTGGCCACTGGGTGATGATGCGCTGGCAGGGGCTGCTGCCCACTAGGATGGCATCCTTTGCCCAGGGCCTGGCGATACACTCAGTTCCAACCGGGGTGTGTGTCAGGACCCATTCCTGGGGACTTCGATCTCTTCCCACCGTCAAATTCCACTTTATCAGGTCCCATACCTCAATGATAGATCCTCTCCATGGCCACCGTGAGCTCATCAGCGGTCCTCCACAAACCCAACAGTTAGTCACATTCAGGGTTCTGGCTATCCGGAAGGCCAAGTCCACAAACAGGTTTCTCCCCACTTCGGGGATCTCAATCTGCTGCTTTATTTCATCATACATAGTCTGGTGCAGTTGAGGCTTGGAAGGTGGGGGAGGTTTGTTGACTACTGCTTCTGCTAACTTCCCTATAACTACCTCCTTCTTTTTGTCTAATGTTTCCTCCCTGGCTCGGGAAGGGATGCCTAACTGTCCTCTCTTGGTCATGCAGACCAATTTCTCCCCTTTTGGGCTGGTAATGTGCCCAAAACTTCCTACATGTCACTTATTTTCTACTACATAATACCCCCTCCCCCCGTCCTGACAAACAGCTCTAGTCCTTAGGTCGTAGCAATCATCACTTACATGGGAATGATAGGTAAATGATCTGGTTGTTCGCCCTCCATATCTGATAGGATGGTAGCACTTATCACAGTTATTAACACTTCTTATAATGGTTACATACATAGTTAGTAATACTACAACTGCTCCTTTCATGCTGTTAGTTTCATGCACTTATTTCTTACTGAACGTTAATGCCAGGGGCTTATTCCCTGGTTTTACCGTCCACTGATCGTCTTTCTCAGGAACTGACGGCGGGTCAACGGGTCCTTTAACCCGGGTCGCATGTGTCCACCCTTTTTCGTTTGTTCGTACTGCTGTCTCCGTTGTCAGCAATGCCAGGTATGGGCCAGTCCACCGGGACTGCAGTTTCTCCTCCTTCCAACTTTTAATCAGTACCCAGTCACCGGCCTTTATAGCGTGTATTGGAAAGTCGAGTGATAGACTTTGTGCCAACAGTCCTTTTATTTTTAATTCTGCAAGGGAACGAGACACTGCCAGTAAATAGTTCCTCAGGAACACATCGCTGCCTTCGAAGGTCGACGTGCCCTCTACCTTTCCAAGATAGGGCAGCCCAAACAACATTTCGTAGGGAGACACCGCAATATCTTTACGGGGTGCCGTTCGTATTCTTAATAATGCAATTGGTAAACACTTAGTCCAGGGTAGTCTGGTTTCCTCCATTAACTTAGTTATCTGTGTTTTAAGGGTTGCATTCATCCTTTCCACTCGCCCAGAACTCTGGGGGTGCCAGGGTGTATGCAATTTCCAATTTATTCCCAAGGTACTGCAAACCAACAGGTGAACCTTAGAGGCAAAATGTGTTCCTTGGTCGGAATCTATGGATTCGATGACCCCGTATCGGGGAATGATTTGTTCTAATAATATCCGGGTTACTTACTGCCTGAGCGGTGGCATTTATCGTGGGAAATGCTTCCACCCACCTGTTGAAATGGGCTACAACTACTAGGAGGTACTTCCACCTTTGTATTCTTGGAAGTTCTGTAAAATCTACCTGTATTCTCTGGAAGGGTCTTATAGCCAATTGTTGTCCTCCACCAGGGACAGCTCTCATTACCTTCTTGTTAACCCTCTGACATAACACACAACCGGAGACTGTCTGCTTAGCCAAAGTATAGATACCTCGGCAAGCGTAGGTCCATAGTAGTGTGTCACACAGGGCCTGCGCTCCCCAATGTGATTGGGAGTGCAGTTGTGTCATCAAATCCCGAGTTAATCCTTTGGTTAACATTTGTTTCCCATCCGGCGTCCACCACCTCCCGTCAGTGGAACGCCGAGCCCCTAACTCATTCATTTTATCCTCCTCCTCCTGTGAGAATACAGGTATCTTTCCTACTCCTTCCCTTAATGGTATTAAAGACAACATCCTCACTGTTCCTTCTGTCGCTGCCTTTTTGGCGGCTCCGTCTGCCGCTTCATTTCCCCTTGCTTCTAATGATTTCCTCTTTTGGTGTCCCGCCACATGGACCACCGCTATCCTTTCTGGCAAATGTAATGCTTCCAGCGCCTTCTCAATTAATTGCCCATGTGCCAACTCCTTTCCTCTTGCTGTAATCATCCCCCTTTCTTTCCATATTCTCCCAAACGTGTGCACTACTCCAAATGCATATTTGGAGTCGGTGTACACCGTTCCTTCCTTCCCCTCCAACAATTCTAACGCCCGTATTAAGGCATACAATTCACATGTCTGAGCCGACCAACTACCTGGCAACCTGTCCGCCTCCACTCCTTCAAATCCTTCTCCTCCTATTATGGCATACCCACTATATCTTTTTCCATTTATACAGCGGGAAGAACCGTCTATAAACCACCTTTCTCCCTCTAGCAGAGGTTGCTCCTCCAAATCCTCCCTGCTCTTGGACTGTAGTTCTATAATTTCGCTACAGTAGTGTTCTGGTCTCTGCCCTTCCTGCTCGTCGTCCGCCGAGTATAAAAACTGGGAAGGGTTTAAATTCTTATCGGTCAGAATGGTCAAATCGTCTTTTTCCATAAGTATCACTTCGTACTTTAGGATCCTGGAGTCAGTCAACCACCGGTTGGACTTCTGATTTAGTATGTCCGGACCGTGTGTGGAGTAGATACTACCAGGTCACCTCCAAATGTCAATTTTCTACTTTCTTCCACTAATATTGCTGTTGCTGCGACCGCTTGAATACATACAGGCCACCCTCGTGATACCGGATCCAAGAGTTTAGAAAGGAATGCGACTGGCTGTCGCTTCCCTCCTCTCTTTTGTGTCAGTACCCCCAACGCAATTCCATTCTCCGCATTAACAAAGAGATGGAATGGTTGATCGATGGACGGGAGGGTCAGTACCGGTGTGGTGATCAGGCTATTCTTTATTTCTCCAAATCTCTGATCGTCCTCAGAATCCCATGGTACTTTATCAGTCTCCTCACACAATTTATCATACAAGAACTTGACTTGTCGGGTGTAATTGTATATCCATAATCTACAGTATCCAATAAACCCGAGAAACTTCCTGATTTGTTTTATTTTCCTTGGCATCGGCAGCCCGGTGATCCCAGCTATTCTTTCGGGGTGTATTCTCCTTTTCCCGTCACTAATCAGGTGTCCTAGATATCTAACCTCCTGTTCTACAAATTGTAGTTTATTTTTGGACACTCTCAATCCCTTTTCCCCTAAAAGGTTTAAGAGGGTTATGGTTGCATCCCTTACTGGCGCTTCTTCTCCGCCTGAGAGTAACAAATCATCTACGTACTGCAATAATTGTGTCCCATAGGTCCTGGGAACATCCTCTAATACTTGTTCTAATATTTGCCCGAACAGGTTCGGGGATTCAGTAAATCCCTGAGGGAGCACAGTCCATCGATACTGTTGCTTCCTCAGTGTGTCTGGGTTTTCCCACTCGAATGCAAAGAGGTCTCTACTTTCCTCAGCAAGGGGGCAGCTCCAAAAGGCGTCTTTCAGATCTACCACACTGAACCACCTATGGTTAGGGGGTATACGTCCCATTATGTTATAAGGATTTGGGACTACCGGGTGTCGAGCCCTAACTACCCTATTCAATTATCTTAGGTCCTGGACCAGTCGGAACGTTCCGTCAGTCTTTCTTACAGGGAGTATTGGCGTGTTGTAGGGGGACATACAACTCTCCAATACTCCATCCTTCAGTAAGTTTTCTATAATTGGCTGCAGCCCTTTCCTTCCTTCCATTGAAATCGGATACTGTCTTACTTGTACTACTTCACTTCCTTCTCGCAAGGCTATCCTCAGAGGTGGTATTCTTAGCCCTCCCCTATTTCCCTCTCTTGCCCACACCTGTGAGACTATTCGTTCTTCATCTTCGGTCGTCAATTTATATAGTTGTACTATAATCTGTCCACCTACGGGAGCTGTGCCCATTCCTAATTGAACTTGTAAGTCCCTTCCCATCAGATTTATTCCTGCCTGGGGCACCAGGATTAAGTCTTCCATGGCCTCTCGATTTTCATATCTTACCATTACTCCTTCCATCTCGGTAGCAGTCATTACCTTTCCCCCTACTCAAGAGATTTTGACTTGCTTTTCCCCTAATCCCATTCCCTCCGGTATCCTGGTTACACTTGATCTTTCCGCCCCTGAGTCCACCATAAATACCGTGTCTTCACCTTGGGGACCTAATTTTAAGTTTACCAAGGGTTCCCGTGTACGTCCTACACACACCAAGGAGGGGAACCACTGACCCCCCTATTCCTCCATCAGTGTGTACGATTGTACTTCATGCCATATCTTTGGACATTCTCTTTTAAAGTGTCCTTCTTTGTGACAATGATAACACCAGGATGTCCTTGTTCTTTATTTCCCGGGGGACCCCAACCTTGGTCCCTCCATTCACCCCTTCCTCTTTTGTGGGTTCCTTTGGCCATTCAAAGTAACAATACTTTATCATGACTTTCTTACTTTTACCCTGAGTCCCCCCCTCACCCCATCCGTGCAACATCCGCCCCAATAGACTATCAGGCGGAATGTGCTGCTCTTCACCAGTTTGAGCCTTTTCCCCCGGGCCC
The DNA here is from genome assembly GCF_010909765.2 of Amblyraja radiata. NCBI lineage: Eukaryota > Metazoa > Chordata > Chondrichthyes > Rajiformes > Rajidae > Amblyraja > Amblyraja radiata. The sequence continues at coordinate 30,457,764 of NC_045985.1, read as the reverse complement.
TTACTTTGCCCGTTCCGGTTACCCATCCCTGTCAGACCTTTTCCCGTCCAACAGAACCCAATCGCCCGAGTAATACTTAATAGTCAATATTCTTACCCGAGTCCTGTGCACAGGAATTGCTCGATTGATTGATCCCTTTCACCGGATTCCCTCTTGTTACCAGAGTCTCTTGTCCGAATATCACTCGCTCAAACCGCTGACGGCAAGCAAGGAGATCAGAGACTGCTGAAATCAGCAGGGTGCACCTTCCCTTCCTTTCGTGCCTCGGTCAAGCGGCCGGAGTGGCGATCGCGGACGAGCCCCCAACTTGTGAGATATATGGTTTGTGCTCACAATCACTACTCAGAGACTAAATCGTGGAAACAAGAAATGCTTTATTTGCGAGTCTGCAGAATCGGGTGCCTCTCCAAGTTGAGACACACCGAGCAAAGGAAAAACGTCTATTTTTATACAATTCAGTAATAAGTCTTTATTGATCGGACGCCTCCCCTTCTGACCCCTTCCAATCAGGGTACCGAGGTTCACAATCTTCCAACCCTCCCCTCCGTGCGTCATCAATCATTCCCTCTCCTCCCACATCATACATCGCATGTACATTTAAATTAGGTTCTTTGTCACGAGGGGCGTAAAGTTAATATTCATTTATTTTATTAAGCATGCTTAATTGCCTTTGACCTAAAGAATAGCTTCTGTGTTGTCATCTACATTCCTTACCTCATCTTGTTATTCTACAATGTTATCAACAGCTCTGAAGGTCTGACTGTTTGTTCGAATCACAAGGTTGGTGATTCCAACTTCTCGGCCCCTCACAATGATGGTGGTTTAATCATGTTATCCCTCACGACTTCACGAAATGTCGTGATGGTAATGTTATAACCCATCAATCCTCTACCCCCAATAAAATTCCCTGCTGCCTGTTCCTTTTCACGTGCCCATTAATTCCCATTTACCCATCCACCACCCACTTTCCCACGGATTATAACAGTCAACGATTGACCATTGAATCAGCGTGTATTGGGGACGTGGAAGGAATCCGACGCGGACACAGGGAGAAGGCATGAACCACACGGGCAGCACCCGAGGTCAGGATCGAACCCGCTCACCAGAACTAGGAGACAGCAGCACTACTTGTGTCACTGCGCTGCCCTATTATTACACACATCACAGGGATCAAATCTACACAAGATCAGGAAATCGAAACATAAAAGCCTCACCAGAACTCCAGAAATCTTCTGTTTCTGTTGCTACTCCATTCGCTGGATCCCTGATTTCTTTTTTGTAAGAGACTGAATGGAAGCTTTCACCTGATCCTGGGATTGTGATTGAAAATCAGAGAATAAAAGTGTTAGATTATAAAGATGGAATTAAACAATGATGCGATCAAACTCGGTTTGTTTTTACCTTGTAGGTTTCAACAGCTTCTTTAACCGGCATGAAGCGGTGATCTCTGTGATCCCGCGCATCTCGACAAATCACACAGATCAGCTTCTTGTCAGTTTCACAAAACAGCTTCAGTTCTTCCTGATGTTCCTCGCACTGAAGTTTACTTCCCTTCTCTGTCCGATTCAGGCTCAGTGTTCGAGCTTTCTCAGACAGTGTCGCCAAGGCCCGACTAACCCTAAGGGTGCGGTCTGTAAACTCCTCTCTACATCCGGGCAGGAGTTTCTCCCCTCCCTGTCCCTACTCTGTGTGATACAGGAGCGGCAGAAGTTGTGCCCACACTCCAGTGCCACCGGATCGGTGAAGAAATCCAGGCAGATGGGACAACCTATCACCTCGGTTAAACTCTCGACCGGGTCTTTCGCAGCCATTTTAACCTCCACTTCCTGGTTCAAAACGCATTCCCATTCGCTGAAACTGCTGATGCCCTGCAGTAATTAATTGGAGCGCCGGAGGTTGAAGTTCATGGGATCAAGAGGTGAATGGATAGGGTGAATGCACAGTATTTTACCCGGAGTAGGGGAGTCGGGAACTAGAGGACACAGGTTTGTGGTGAGAGGTGCAAGATTTAATCGGAATCTGAGGAACAATATTTCCACACAGAAGGGCGTGGGGAAATGGAACAAGCTGCCAGAGGAGGTAAATGTGGCTGGACAGCAACGTGTGGGCGGGCTTTAGGACCCGGGGGAGCCGGAGCTGTGGACCCGCCGCGGCTGCTGCTGAACCCGCGATCAATGTGGTTTTGGGCGCGAAACCGCCGCGGAACCATCAATGAAAGGGGCGGGGCGCGGCTGAGGGGACGCGGAGCTCAGCCCCGTCAATCACAGCCCTGACCAGAAAGCCGATGTCATTTGTAATCAGCTTCGGGTAATTTTCATTCCCTTAAACTAAATACATCCGTGTTTCCTATCGTGAATTGTTCATTATATTAGGCTGCACAATAATATTCGTTCTATAGCAAATACTGTTATTTTATTTAACAGTCTCATGTGTAAACTTGAATTCAACTCAATGATTCAATTATATTCTATTGTCACATGTATCAAGGGACGGTGAAATTCTTTGTTTTTGCATGTAATCCGGTATAATACAGACCTCACCCAGGCAGTACAGAGAGAGTCGCCACGTTTCTGGCGACGACAACGTTGCGAGAAGTTCAGTGAATTCAGCGTTATTTTCCTCTCTTGGATTATTTTTTCCAATATCATTCCCTGCTCCCATTTACACATCCTCAGTAAGACCTATACTGTCCTCGTCCGATCAACATCAATGCATTCACTCTGGTACAGCGGACTCGGAATTATTCTAAGTTTCAGACATGCCAAACTTCCTCGGTCTTCTGAGGAAGTAGAGGCGTTTAGATGTAAAGGAGGCCACATCGAGAGAACCGAGTGCCATAGACGAGGATGGAGGAGATGCAAGTGAATCGCTGCCTCCCATGAAAGGGCTGTTTGTGTTCCTGAATGGTGGTGAGGGTCGAGGTGTAGGGACAGAGTGGCGCCTCCTCTGGTGGGTTGTAGGGGAAAGCGCCTGGGGATGGGATGATGGGGTGAAAGATGAAGACCAGGGATCTCTACGCTTACTCTCTCTGGAGGGGAGGGAGGTGAGATCTGATGTGCGGATAGTGGTGGAGATACAAGTGAGGGCACCATCAATTGCAGTAGAGTTGAAGCCCTGTTTCCTGAAGAAAGAGGACACCTCCGATGTATTGGAGTAGAAGACCTCTCGCTGTTCCCCTTCTGTGATCCAGAACCAGTCTGAAGAAAGGTCTCGACCTGAAACGTCACCCATTCCTTCTCTCCAGAGATGCTGCCTGTCCCACTGAGTAACTCCAGCTTTTCTGTGTCTATCCTCGGATTAAACCAGCATCTGCATTTCCTTCCTACACACCTCATTTGGAGCACTGATGCGGCGGAGACGGAGGAACTGAGAGAAGGGGATGTCATCCTCAAATGAGGCTGGGCTGGAGGAGGCACAGACTGGGTAGTTGTTGGAGTAAGTGCGTTTGTGGTCAATGTCCCGATGTCCAAGGTAAAATTGAGCCCACAATAGTCCATTGTTGACTGTGGAAGAGACGATAATTATGGGACACGAATGGTCAAACTAGCGGGACGCCTATGGTGGGTAGGGGGAGAAGGGTGTGAGGGAATGAAAGGGTTACTTGAAATTAGAGAAATCAATATGAATACCGCTGAGTTGCTAGCTGCCCAGGCGGAAATATGAGGTACTGTTCCTCCAATGTACATGTGGCCTCACTCTGACAGTGGAGGAGTCCCAGGGTAGAAATGTCAGTATGGTAATGGGAAGGGGAGTAAAAACGTTTGTAACCGTGAGATCGCGCAGGCCAATGCGGATGATCGGTGCTCAGCGAAACGATCGCCCAGACAGCAATTCTCAAAGTTACAGCTGGTCTGTGGTCGCACCACGTGGCTTTGCTGGGGGGCCGGGGGGGGGGGGGGGGGGGGGGGGGGGGTGGGGGGGGGGGGGGGGGGGGGGGGGCGTTCCCTCCATGTTTTGAGAGGTGGGGATTTAATGAGTACTGAAGAACGATTGGAGACGTTTATCACTTCATTCCTCTGAGACAAAAACGATGTGTTAACTGTCACTGTTATGACTTGTTAATTGCTACCATCGTTAGCTACTGTTACCATCGTTATTTTGTTAACACTGTTATTTTGATGTGTCCCCAACCAATATATCAATATGCATTCGTCAGTAAATATAATTGTGTTTTGACCTCCAAGTATTACTGACGCGTTCCTTTGAATACAATTAATGGGAGAATTTCTTAAAACTGTCTGATGCGTGTAGCTAATCACCATTTGAACTTTGGAGGACAACACATTTTAGACAAAAAATGTTGGAGGAACACAGCGGGTGAGGCAGCATCTATGTAGAGAAGGAATAGGCAACGTTTCGGGTCTCGACCCTTCTTCAGACTCATTGTGAACTGTGGATGTATTGGGGGATGGGAAAGATTTAAACGGTTCTCGGATGGTCATTAAGGGATCTGGCGTTTGAGCTGGCGTGCAGGTACAGCCCCTCGACCACCCTCGTTATTTAGTAATTTTTACCCATCATTTAGGGGCTGTGACGGACTGAGGGACTGTACCTGCACGCCAGGAAGCCCGTGCTCGTGGCCCGGTCCCTTAACGACCGCCCGATACCCGCTTAAATCTTTCAAAAGCAACAACGTGATAAATAACACTGAATAAAACTGAAGCAAATCAAGGCAAATAAAGAGAGAAAAACAACACACGTAAACTTTTCACAAACTAACAAAAACATATATAAAAACACTTTTGATGGGAGGAGATAAAATTGTTAGTTGTCATGCACACTTGTCACCGGGCCACAAGGCAATTGTGTCCCCCCCCTCCCCCCCCTCCCCGCCCCCCCCCTCCCCCCCCCTTCCCCCCCCCCCCCCGCCCCCCCGCCCCCCCGCCACCTCGCCCCCCCTACCCTCCTGGAGGTCCAGGACAGAAAGGTTGGATTCGGAATGGAAGGGACAGTTGAAGTGCTGAGCCACCGGGTGATCAGGTTGGTTAATGCGAACTGTGTGGAGGTGTTGGGCGAAACGATCGCCAAGCCTGCGCTGGGTCTCACAGATATAGAGCAGTTGACATCTAGAACAGCGGATAAAATAGATGAGGTTCGAGCAGGTGCAGGTGAACCTCGGCCTCACCTGGAAAGACTGCTTGGGTCCTTGGATGGAGTCAAGGGGGGACGTAAAACGACAAGTGTAGCAATTCCTGCGGTTGCAAGGGAAAATACCATGGGAGGGGGCGGTTTAGGTAGGAAGGGACGAATTGACCAGGGAGTTACGGAGAAAGCAGTCTTTGCGGAAAGACTTCAAATAAATGTACAGTATTGTTCAAAAAGGCTACTCCTGGACTTAGTAGGCGATTGATTTGACACTGAGAATGCAAAGAAAGACATATAATTGTACTCATTGAACATAGAGGACGCCCTTTGGCCAACAATGTCAAAACCCATATGATGCCTTCTTGACTTAAGATTGATACAAAAAGCTGGAGTAACTTAGCTGGTCAGGCAGCATCTCTGGACAAATGGAATAGGAGACGTTTCGAGTCGAGACCCTTCTTCAGACTGAGAGTCTGGGGAAAGGAAACCGAGGGATATAGACGGTGATATCTAGAGATATAGAACAAATGAATAAAAGATATGCCAAAAAATAATGATGATAAAGGAGACAGGCCATTGTTAGCTGTGGGCTGGTGAAAACGAGTTACATACAATTAGACACAACAAGACTACTTTGAAGCTAGTACAACGACTTGGGTGGGGGAGGGATGGAGCGAGAGGGTACTGGAAGTTAGATAAATTAATATTCTTTCCACTGTGTATGAATATGAATATTAGTTGTATGAGTTACCAGGCCAGAAAGGTCAGCGTGTGGAAGGTCAGTGTGCGAACCACTTACCCCCTGGCAGCGCTTTTCAGGCAATTGCCCACTGTCTATGTAAAAAACATCTTGCCCTGCACATCTTTAAACTTTGCCCCTCTCACCTGAAAGCGATGCCCTCTAGTCTTTGACATTTCCAACTTTGGGGAAAAAGACTCTGACTGTCTACCCTCTCCAAGCCTCCCATATTTTCATAAACTTCTTTTAGGTGTCCTCTGCTCCAGAGTAAACAATCCCAGTTTGTACACATTCCCCTTATTGCTAATACCCTCTGATCAAGGCAGCATTCTGGTAAACGTCTTTCTGCATAATCTCCAAAACCTCAGCATCCTTCCTGTAATGGGGGCGGCCAGAATTGAACACTATACTCCAAATATCGTCTAACCAAAGTTTTATAAAGCTGTATCATGACAACCTGAATCTCACACTCAAAGCCCCAGGAGATGAAGGCAGACATATTTACTCCTTCTTTACCATCCTACCTACAATCTACAGGTCCATGCAAAGCAGTCACAAACAGGTCACCACATCCTTCCTGTTATGGGGCAGCCAGATCTGTCTACCACACATATTTTCATGAACAAACTTTACTGATGAAATTAGTTTAATTTAATTTAGTTGATAGTCATGTGTACCAAGGTACAGTGAAAATGTTTGTGTTGCGTGCTGTCCTGTCAGTGAAAATACCTAACGTGATTACAATCGACCCAACCACAGTGTACCGATGATGGATAAAGGGAAGATAGACACAAAGCTGAAGTAACTCAGCGGGACAGGCAACATCTCTGGTGAGAAGGAATGGGTGAAGTTTCAGGTCGAGGCCATTCTTCACACCAGTCATACCCGCTAATCAAGGCTGCATTCTGGTAAACTACTTTCTACATAATATCCCAAACCTCTCCATCCTTCCTGTAATGGTGAATAAATAAAGGATAAAGTGAATAGCGATTAGTGCAATATACTGTCCAGTAAATTCTGATTCAAGATATTTTGTGGGTCTCCAATGAGGTAAATGGGAGGTCAGGACCAACTCTGGTTGGCAGGATGTTGCAGATGCCTGATGACAGCTGGGTAGAAACTATTCATGAATCTGGATGTATGTGTTTCCACACTCCTGTACCTCTTCATATAAACGATTAATTGCAGATGTTTCTTTATACCAAAGGTATAGACAAAGTGTTGGAGTAACCGAGGGGGTCAGGCAGCATATCTGGGGGGATAAGGATTGGTGACGTTCCGGGTCGGGTCTGAAGAAGTGTCCCCACCCGAAACGCCACCCATCCTTTTACTCCAGAGATGCTGCCTGACCCGTTGAGTTACTCCAGCACTTTGTGTCTATCTTCTGTACCTCTTGCATAATGGGAGAGGGGAGTAGAGGGAGTGATCAGGGTGAGACTCATCCTTGATAATGCTGGTGGCATTGAGTGAAGTGTCGATGGAAGGGAGGTTGGTTTGCGTGGTGGTCTGGGCTGCAGCCACAACTCTCTGCAGTTTATTGTGTACTTGGATGGAGCTGTCCCCAAACCAGGCTGTGAAGCATCACGATAAAATGCCTTGTGCGTCGCATCTGTAGAGGTTAAATCGGCAGCAATGAAGACCAATACTATCTGCAATAACATCTGCTTCTCTCTGTTTTACAGGTAAGGAAGCTGTTTCCTGCACAGACTGACTTGGCCAAGAGGTAGCTTCTCATCTTCCTCTCCGTGGTCATCCTGCAAGTGTACTTCGCCACTGAGGAAGAGCCCGGCCATTCCTCAACAGAGATGGACAGTCCCAGCGACCTGCCATTGAACGGCGCCGCATTCATCCCTACTGCGTCGGACGGAGCTGAGACACACTGCATCCTCCATCTCGTGGCAAGAAGCATTTGGAAGCCTCACAACAGCCCAGCGATGTCCCACCAGAGATTCAAGTTCACTAGTTATAGGAGTAGAATTAAACCATTCGCCCCATCGGCTGATCTTTGCCGCCTTCTTATCCCATTTTCCTGCCTTCTCCCGATATCCCTTGTCATCCATTCTAATCAAGGAATTGTCTATCTCTGCCTTCAAAATATCCACTGACTTCGTCTCCACAGCCCTCTGTGGCAATGTGTTCCACAAATTAACCACCCTCTGAAATTGACTCACCTCCTTTCTAAAAGAGCACCCTCAAATTCTGAGGCTATGGCCTCTGGTCCAAGAGTCCCACCAGTAGAAACTTTCTCTCCAAATCCACTCTATCTATGTCGTTCATTATTCTGGATGTGTCAATGAGGTGCCCCCTCAACCTTCTAAACTCCAGCGTGTAGAGGCCCAGGCTGTCAAACGCTCATCAAATGCTAACCCACTGATTCCTGGGATTATTCTTGTAAACTTCTGCTGGACCCTGTCCAGAGCCAGCAAATCCTTCTTCAGGTATGGGGCCCAAATTTGCTCACGGTACTCCAAATGTGGCCTGACCAGCGCCATATACAGCCTCAGCATTACATATCTGTTTTTGTATTCCAGTCCTCTTGATATAAATGCTAGCATTGAATTTGCCTTCCCGGTTGGGTGGGTGGAACAGACCACATGTCACATGTACCGAAGTAAAGTGACAAGCTTTTGTCGTGTACTAACCAGTCAGTGGAAAGACACGTGATTCTAATTGAGGCATTTATAGATACATGATAAGGGAATAATGTTTAGGGCAAGGTAGAGCCAGTAAAGTCTGATCGAGGATAGTCTGATGGTCACCAATGAGATAGATAGTAGTTCAGGGCTGCTTTCTAGTTGTGGTAGGATGAATCCACCCTCCTTAATGAGGTTCCCATTTCCCATGCTCTCCAAACCTGGAGGAATCCAATTTCCTTCATCTCTTCCTCATTTTCAGCTTTTCACAAGATCGAATTTTAAAGCGTGTTCATAACATCCAATAGTACTTTAGTGTCATTTAGTTTAGAAATACAGCACGGAAACAGGCCATTCAGCCACCGAGTCTGCGACAACCAGCGGTCCCCGCACATTAACACCACCTACACACACTGGGAACCCTTTACAATTGTACTGAAGCCAATTAGCACCCGTTGTCAGGATCGAACCCGTGTCTCTGGCGCTGTGAGGCTGCCACTCTACCGCTGCGACACCGTGGTTCAAATCAAAGCTAAACGCTGTGAAAGGCGCTCTACCCCCACCCCCACACCCCGGGAAATACGGTATTTAAAAACAAATACAAAATGTACTTACCACCTTATCGATACACGAACTCCATGCTTCTCTCGTTGTTTCCTAAGATACACTTAAAATAATGACAATCCATGTTTGAAAACCCCGCCACGAAACCATCGCTGCGCAGTAGACTGCTGCGCATGCGCAGTGCTGCAAAGGCAGCATTTCAGCTGCCTTCAGCCCCGCTTGTCATTGACGGCTTCAAACAGCGCTGACGTCACGGGGGCTGCACAGACATTCAAGGGTTACAAGCGCTGCGGATGAAAGGCACGGACAATTATGAATACCTAAGAGATCGATCTCTTAGATAGGCATAATTCTCCCATGCATTTATTATTTACTAGACCAAGTGCAGACCCGTTGGGTCTGTTCCCCCAACGTGCGGTTTTGGGGGGGGGGGAGGCGACATACAGCGTCACACACACTAACTATCCCTCCCCCGCACTCACGCTAATTACCCCCCTTGATATTATATTAATATTATTAATTTGCTCATTTACCCCATAACCACCCTATCTACTGACGCATAGCCCCCAACCTGCAGTCACATCTAGAGAGGGGGGGGGGGGTAGATAGTGAGTACAGAGAGAGAAGGGGCAGGGACAGAGAGAGAGACAGAGACACAATGAGAGGGGCAAGAGGGAGGGGGTGGAGAGGAGGAGAAGAGGGAGGGTGGTTGAGGTGGGAAAGCTGGGGGGGGGAGGGGAGGAGAGAGAGAGGGTGAGTGAGGGGGAGAGAGAGGTGCTGCTGAGAGGGGGTGAGGTGGGGATCAGGGAGAGGGAGGGGGAGGGTGGAGGGAAGAGGGTAGGGGGTGTGGAGGCGATGGGGTTTAGGGGAGGGATGGGGAGGGGGTGGAGAGGAGGAGGGGAGAGAGAGAGAGGAGAGGGGGAGAGAGAGGGTGTGCTGAGAGGGGGTGAGGTGAGGGGAGTGGGAGAGGTGGGGAGCAGGGAGGGAGGGTGGAGGGGAGGGGGAGAGGTGGGGAGCAGGGAGGGAGGGTGGAGGGAAGGGGGTAGGGGTGTGTGGAGGTGAGGGAGGTTTAGGGAAGGGACGGTGGGGGAGGGGATGGAGGGAGTAGGAGAAAAAGCGGGGAGAGAGAGAGGGGGAGGAGAGGGGAGAGGAGAGAAGAGGGGGAGGAGAGGGGGAGAGGAGAGGGGGAGAGGAGAAGGGGAGAGGGGGGTGGGAGAGGAGAGGGGGAGGAGAGGGCGGATGAGAGGGGGGAGGAGATGGGGGGGAGCGAGAGGAGGGGGATAGGAGAGGAGAGGGGGGAGAGGAGATGGGGGGAGAGGAGATGGGGGGAAGAGGAGAGGGGGAGGGGGTGGGGAGAGAGGAGGGGGATGAGAGAGAGAAAGGGTGAGAGACAGGTGGGAGAGAGAGAGACAGAGAGAGGGATAGGGAGAGAGAGAAGTGGAAAGAGAGAGGAGGGGAGAGATAGAGAGAGCATTTTTACTTCAACCCAAACCCCCCAAACAACCGTTTGCAGGCAGTGCTTTTTTACTTCCAACTAACCATGTTTTCATTTTCAAACCGCATCAAGGGTACTCACAGGTGTGTAAACATTTGTTCACCGGCATTCAGAGCTCAGAGTGACCTCCATCCTGCAGACTGATTGAGGCACACAACTTCCTGGTTTCATAGTCCCTCCCCCTCCCTCCAGCAGGGGCAGCAGAGAGAATGGTGATATTTTTATAAACATTAATTTTTCTCTGATTTTTCATCGATGGGAAAAATACTCTGGTCCAGTAAGGCAGACGTGGGCTCTGGTCGAGGTGGCCAAAAACGACGGCCGTAGGTGGCGGCGTTCGCTCGGAAATCGCAGCACAAAAGCGGTTAAGATTAGACTTTTAGTAATATAGATATTTAGTTATTACCGTTTTATAATTTTAGTCAGGTTAGGCAGTGCCTTCCTAGCCTACCCTGACGGCACGTGCCTGCCTCCTTCAGACCTACTTTCTGTGTTTACCACTGGTAATTGTATCAGGTAACTGTTCATTACTGGGGCCTTGCTGAACGCATTGATCAGTTGTAAATTTAGTAATATTTCTCTAATGTAATTATATTTATTTATTGCTCTTATTTAATCTATGTGACCTTATGTTCGTCAGGTCTTATGAATACTAACTTGCGCAGGGAGATGTAGACTGCGTACTAACTTCACCAGAGAGGTGAAGGATATAAATCCGTTGTTGCAACAGGGATTGTGAATAGATTGTTACGTGTACAGCTGTTTGATGAACAGTGGAGGAAGGAACTGCAGATGCTGGTTTACACCAATGATAGACACAAAATGTTGGAGTAACTCACCGGTTCCGGCAGCATCTCCAGATAGAAGGAATGGGTGACTTTTGGATCGAGACCCTTGTTCAGACAGCTTCTGTTCACTGCAATAAAATAATGTCATCAACGTTGTCAAGTGTGTGTGTCTCTGTGTTTTTCTGCATCGTTGTGTGTCTGTGCGCGCGCGTTCTGTGGAAATGATGAATACATACATACAGTTCCTCTTGGAGAACCATCTTCGTCGAGAGCAAGGTGGACGTCAAGAATGACGGTGTAAAGGAGTGGAGTCTGACACGCTGTAACCTTTACTGAGTCTTTAATCAAGGCACATGTTACACACGTCCCAGCACTGACTGCATCTAGTCTTCAGGCATACTGGAAACAAAAGGGAGGAACAAGGGGAGGATATCACAGTTATACTGATATGGCTGGGCGTGGTTAGTGGCGTTGAGGTAGCTACATTATAGGTTGCATGCATAAACCATCTACATCCTTTCCCTTAGAAATTTAAAATTGAAGTCATAACAGTGGCAGGGCGGTTATACAAGACCAGCAAATCTAAACGAAATCACCGTAACGGTCAGGAGGTTTGACAATCCGACCCGAGCGAGTGCGCAAGGCATCCTCACCCTCCCCACCCGAAAGAAGAGTTGGAAGAGCCGGAACAGCCGGGAAGGAGAAAGCCGGCGGAGACCCAGCCGGGAATGCGGAAGGAGACCCGACCGGCACATGCGAGCCAGTGGAAGGAGACGGGGTAGAAGTAGTAGATGTCGGGGGAGAAAGCGGAGAGCGGGCAGGGGAGGAGAACCCCGGAAGAGCAGACGGAGGAGACTGCGGCAAACGGACAGACCGTGGCATGCAGCGAGCTGAGGGGAAGTTAGTAGTGGGAGGCTCGAACGCAGAGGAAGAGCATATGGGGCCCCAGGAGGAGGCTTAGGCTCTTTGACAGCCAATAAGTGCGGGCGACTACGGCGTTAGATAGTTCCATCAAAATCCACCAAGTAGGATCTTGGTGAATTGTCCACTCCCACCACGGTTGCCAGTCGGGAGAAACCGGTGGCAGTCTGCATGCGGACGACCTGGCCAGGCAGTAGTGGTGAGAGAGGGCGGCAGGACTTGTCGTGAGAGCGACGCTGAACTTCGTGTCTATGAGCAATCCGTTGCTGGACGGCAGCAGGCTGGAGGACCTTGGGCACTAGGGATTGCTGGGCGAACGGCATCGATGGGCGAAGAACGCGGGACATCAGACGTTGTGCAGGGGATCGCATGGTTGTGTCCCTGGAAATGTTACGAAGGTTTAACAGACCCTGGTAGAAGTCACCATTGGAGAGACGAGACTGCTCGAGCAAGTTCTTGGCGCTGCGGACAGCACGTTCGGCCAGGCCATTGCTCTGCGGGTATTCAGGGTTGCTGGTGTAGTGAGTGAAGTTCCACTTCACAGCGAAAGCTTTAAATTCAGCACTGGTGAATTGACGGCCGTTGTCGGTCTGCAAACGGACAGGGGACCCAAAAGTGGCGAAGTGTCGGCGCAGCTTATTGATGACCATTTCAGAGGTGATAGCAGGGAGAAGGTCTACTTCGAACCAGTTCGAGTAGGAATCGACCAACAGTAGGTATTGCTTGCCACGCCATTCAAATATGTCCACAGCCAGCGATGACCATGGCATGGCAGGGGCAGGGTGCTGCAGGAGCGGCTGGCGCTGCTGATGTGGGACAAGAGTATTGCAATCAGGACAGGAGGCTACTCGGGCCTTAATGTACTTTGCCATGCCAGGCCAATAGCATTGTTCTTGGGCATGTGAGACAGTGGCATCGGCTCCGGGATGCCCCATGTGGGCAGCGGTGTAGTACGAGTCGTACAGGGAGGCAGGGACGACCACCTTGTGACCCTTGATGATGATCCCGTCCCGGAGCACCAGTTCATCGTGAACCAGAAAGAAACGGTGGACACCCGCAGGCAACGAAGTCCGTTTGCTTGGCCACCCGCGCTGGATGACAGCTGCAAGCTGTTGCAGGTCGGGGTCGTTGGCAGTGTGCTCAACCAGGCACTGCAGCTGCTTAGAGGGAACAAAGCTGACATTGTGTACCTGCAGATCCTCCTGTTCGTAGGGATGTCTGTCGCGGGAGGACCGGGGGGCTCTGGACAGCTCGTCAGCCACATGCCTCTCAGTGCCCCTCTTGTAGACGATCTGAAAGTCGAACCGCTGGAGCTGTAGCATCATTCGCTGGAGTCTGGCTGGAGCAATGTGGATAGGCTTGTTGAGAATCGTCACCAAGGGTTGATGATCCGTCTCGACAGTGAACCTGGTACCGAAGAGGAAGTCCTTGAACTTGGAGCAGGCGAATACAACCGCAAGAAGCTCCTTCTCGATGTGTTCATAGCGCTGCTCAGTGTCTGTCATGGTGCGCGAGGCATAAGAAATGGGCTGCAGCAAGCCGTCATCGTGGAGTTGCAGGCAGGCAGCGCCGAGTCCGAAGCGGGAAGCATCACACGTAACTACAATTGGACGTTGCAGATCGAAAAACTTGAGAGTCGGTGTGCTAATCAGCTTTGTTTTGAGAAGGTCGAAAGCCTGCTGGTGTTGGGGAAACCAGGACCAGGCGATGTCTTTTTTCGTCAGTTGCCTCAGGGGTGCGCTCAACTCGCTGAGGTCGGGGATGAACTTCCCCAAGTAGTTGACCATGCCCAGGAAACGCTGCAGGCTGGTCACGTCGGTCGGGGCAGGCAGCTCTGTGATATCGTTGAACTTCTGCGGATCAGGTTTCAGCCCGTGGGCTGTGAAGATGTGGCCAACATAGGGTACTTCAGCTACACGGAACTTGCACTTTGACGGGTTAAGTGTTAAGTTCATCTGTCGAGCGCGGTCTAGAATCCGTCGGAGGTTGCGGTCGTGCTCAGCAGTATCTTTCCCATAGACCAGGATATCATCCACGATAATGGCACACGGCAGGCCAGCAAACAGTTGCTCCATGGAGCGTTGAAACACTTCGCTGCCAGAGTTGATGCCGAACGGCATCCGCAAAAATTTGAAACTTCCGAAGGGGGTGCCAAAAGTGATCAAGTCTGAGGAGCGTTTGTCTAGAGGTATTAGCCAGAATGAGCTCCTGGCATCAAGGACAGAGAATGCCCTGGCCTGACCGACCTGGGCAGCAACATCTTCTACAGTCCTCATAGGGTAGTGAGGACGTCTTATTGCCATATTTAAGTATTTGGGGTTGATGCACACCCGTATCTCGCCCTTACCCATCTTCATGGTGGCAACCATGGTGGACACCCACTCGGTGGGTTCGCTGACAGCTGCAAGCACTCCCATGTCATCCATGTTCTTCAGCATGGCTTCGACCTTGTCCTTCATGGCAAACGATACCCTGTGTGGAGCACGGACCACTGGTACAACCGACGGGTCAGTTGCGATCTTGTAGACAAGGGGCAGCTTACCCAGTTCATCATCGAATAGGTCAGGGTACTCGGAGAGTGGATCCAGCCTCACCCGCACCTCGTAGACAGTACGGTCAAAGAACACCAGCCCGAGATCCTGACACGCCTGATTGCTCAACAGAGTCACACAGTCACAGTCAAGGATGAAAAAAGACAGGTCACGCGAAGATTTCTTCAGCCCGCAGTGGAAGGTGGCCCTCCCCACATGTTTTAGCTCCTCTCCCCCATAAGCGCGCAAAATGGTGCGATCAGCAGTTAGCAGCTCATTATTCCTTATCTTCCTGAACAGGGATGTTGACATAACATTCACCTTTGCCGCAGTGTCGAGCTTAGCAGTGAAGGACTTGTTGTTGACAGTGACAAGCACAGATGGATCGGGAATGCGAGATTGATTATGAAGGAGGGAATAAACACTGGCATCTCCCATGGAAACGCTGGATTCAGAATCAAGGGCAGTGTCGACAGAAGACTGTGAAGCGAATTCGTTATCAACTTGTTGAAGGTTGTTTAAAATTTGCCTGGGAGCTGCAGGAACGTTCCCACGGGAGCGACAGGCAGCTGAGAAATGGTTCATCTTCTTACAGAAATTACAAGCCTTCCCAAATGCTGGGCACTGCGACTGCATAGAGTGGAGATAGTTGCAGTTGGGGCACTTCTTGACAAACGGGACCCGAGCGGCATAAGTCAGCCGCGGTGCAAGGCGAACGTTGTCTAGCTTGCGACGGGGCATAGCAACACCAGTTAGATTAACAGTCCGATTATCAGATCCCCTCTGCCCACGTGGCGGTTCAACCACCTCAGCTATACGGCATGCATGCATAGCCTCAGTCAGGGTGAGATCCGCTTTGCGCAGCAGCTCTGCTCGTAGCTTCTGGTCTAGCATGCCGGTGACCAAAATATCTCTGGTGAGCTGATCACGCATGTTCTCGAAACGGCACCGCTGAGCAAGGTAGCGCAGGTCAGCGATAAAACATTCAACCGGTTCATCAGGCTGCTGTTTCCTTGTAAATAATCTAGCCCGCTCCAATATACGGTTGGAGTGCAAGTCACAGATCTCCGCAAACTTGAGTAAGATACATACCTGGTCGTTGGCAGATTCCGCCGGCTCGACGACCTGGCCGTTGTCATCCAGGACCGCGGGATTGTAGGTGAAAGCCTGAGCACGTTTCATAGCATCTGCACCGGCAAGGTTCAGCAGGAGTGAGGCTTTGTCCGCATCAGGGTAGTTTCGGTGAACGATGTTTACGAAGTGATTATAGTCCATAACGAAAGTGGCCCATCGCTCCGCAATGTCAGCGTCAAAGACAAGGGGAGAGGGCTTGCGGCATGAGGATGCCATGGTTAACGGGGAATTAATCACTAGTAAAAATAGGGGCAAATAAAACCCGATAAACAGGAGGCGCGCTTTTAACTTACTGACATCATGTAAAGGTGTTAAGTCTGACACACTGTAATCTTTAATGAGTCTTTAATACAGGCCATGTTAAACACGTCCCAGAACTGTCAGCATTTAGTCTTCAGGCGTACTGGAACAAAGGGAGGAGCAAGGGGAAGATATCACAGTTATACTGAGATGACTGGGCGTGGTTAGTGGTATTGAGCTAGCTACATTATAGGTTGCATGCATAAACCATCTACAGATATGATTGATAATGATTATGCCGAAATATTACCGCAAACAAACTGAATCGAAGTGATGGAGAGTTATGGTACATTCCGCACCATGGGGTGTATCACTCGAAGAAAGGGGGTGGTCTTTGACTGTGCTGCATTCTTCATAGGAACATCACTTAACTCTCAACTACTACAATTCAATTCAATTCAATTCAATTCAATTTATTGTCATTTGGACCCCTTGAGGTCCAAACGAAATGCCGTTTCTGCAGCCATACATTACAAACAAATAGACCCAAGACACAACATAATTTACATAAACATCCATCACATTGCTGTGATGGAAGGCCAAAAAACTTTTCTCTCCACTGCACTCCCCCCCCCCCCCCCCGATGTCAGAGTCAAAGTCAAAGCCCCCGGCGGGCGATGGCGATTGTCCCGTGGCCATTAAGCCACGTCGGGTGATGCAAGGTCGCACACCGGGTCTTGGTGTTAGAGCCCCCGGCGCGCGCTCGCAGTCCCGCGGCCATTCCAAGCCGCGCGGGGCGGTGATGTAGGCTCCGCTCCAGGAGCTCTTCGACCCCGCAACTCGCGCGGGAGAAGTCGCCGTTGCGGAAGCCCCGAAAAGCGGTCTCCCTCCAGGGACCCGTGGGCTCCCGGTGTTACCGTCCGCCAAACCCGCAGTTGCAGCCACCGAATCTCCGGGGGTCGGGTCGCAGCAGCGTCCACCACAGCTCCACCCGCTCTGGACTCAGCCAGCTCCGCGACGGTGAGGTGAGTGTCGGCACTGGAGTCCCCGGTTTTCCTGTTGGAGGCCGCTCCTCGTTGCAGCCCCAACGACAACGGAGACCCGACAAAGAAAAGGTCGGGTCTCCCGTGCAGGGAGAGATTTAAAAGTAACCCCCTCCCCCCCACACCACCCCCACCCCCCCACACACATACCCCAACAAAAAATAACAAAAACTACATAAAAACATAGACATAAAATAATAAAAACGCAGACGGACTGCAGAGGCCGCTGCTGATGAGAGCCGCGCCGCCTACCGGATACAACGTCCAGACTTTACCAACTCACTCATTGGAGTTCGAGTTACATTCAGACAAGAACGAATTGCTTTGATGGCTGATATCAGAGCGATGTTAAATCAAGTCAAAGTGTCAGAAAAACACATATTAATAATAATAATAATAATACATTTTATTTATGGGCGCCTTTCAAGAGTCACAAGGACACCTTACAAAAAATTAGCAAGTAGCGGAAAAACATGTAAGGCAAATCAAGCACAGATGAAAAGGGGGGGGACGTAGGGATAAGATAGGCAGAGGTGAAGAGATGGGTCTTGAGGCGGGACTGGAAGATGGAGAGGGACACGGAATTGCGGATCAGTTGGGGGAGGGAGTTCCAGAGCCTGGGAGCTGCCCTGGAGAAGGCTCTGTCCCCAAAACTGCGGAGGTTGGACTTCTGGATGGAGAGGAGACCGGCTGATGTGGATCTGATGGACCATGAGGGTTGGTAGGGGGAGAGGAGGTCAGTGAGATATGGGGAGGGGGGGAGGGGGCAGATAGTGGACGGCTCTGTAAGTGAGGACCAGGATTTTGTAGGTGATCCGGTGGGAGATGGGAAGTTGTTTGAGGACTGGAGTGATGTGATGCCAGGATTTGTTGTGGGTGATGAGTCGGGCGGCTGCGTTCTGGACCAGTTGGAGTCGGTTGATGTAGGTGGAGCTGATGCCAAGGAAAAGTGAGTTGCAGTAGTCCAGGCGGGAGGTGATGAAAGCATGGATGAGTCTTTCAGCAGCGGGAGGTGTGAGAGATGGTGACCTGAAGGGGATGTACAACACATCTTGTTGAATATCGGATGAACGTACGTCTCTTTGGAGCAGTTTCACCACCAGGTTGTGCGAATTTTGCATTAAAGAAGAACGCAGAGGATGATAAACTTCTATTTCCAGAAGAAGTGATATCCACTGTGAAGAATAATTTCTATATGGATGATTGCTTAAAATCCATGTATACTGAGCAGAAAGAATTTCAAATGGTAAAACATCTGACCTCCCTCTGCAGTAAGGCAGGATTCGTGCTTTCCAAGTGGATCAACTGGGAGAACCAACGTTTACTGAAGACAGGGGGCAACCCGGATGTCCTGGAATGGATAGCCTCATCTGGGAAGCAGATGAGACGGAGACGCAAAAACGAACGTGTGGGATACCGCCGTTAGAAGAGCGCGGTGGGAGGAGGTGTAGTCCAGATAACTGTGTTAGTCTGTATGCTTGTAGTAGACAGGGATCGTTAGTCTGTCTCTTGTGATGGGGACAGGTAAATCAGAAATAGTCCAATAGCGGTGTGGGAGTTAGTGGTAAAGTTAAGTAAATCAACGTATTCTGCGCGGTCGCAAGTGTCAATCATCGATGTAGCAGAGAAAGAGTTGTGCATGATTCCTGTATCCGTTCAGAGCAGAGACTCTACGACGGAAACAACAAACATGCAGGCATAGCTGAGTCCCATGTGAGTGCCAATGGCTACATCTTTAACGTATAGTAAGTGAGAGCGTTCAACAGAGTTTCAGCAGAGCGAAGTTCATTGGTTCTCTGACCAAGCAAGAATATGAGGGCTTATCAGACCCGTGTTGCTTAGGATGTAGAGAATGGCTTAAGTACGAACGACGGAAGTATATCCAGTATTTTTTAGAATTGGTTATGCCGTAGATAGAGCAGGGTATTAAACAGATGAAACGTGGGCCGAAGCGATGGTAAATTCAAATGAACCTCGACATGTCCGCGGTGATGCACTTTATGAAGGGAAATCGATGTGGGACATATGGAGTACATTGTCAGAAGAGAAGGAATGTTGACATCTTGGGAGTTTCGTTGTGTTTCTTTCAGTAGCGGTTAGATTAAAACCGGGCTAGAAATCCCACCGTCAGAAGCATTTAGAAGAGAATTGGAAGAGGAACTAGGCTTAAAAATTCTAAAAGACGGTTGGGAAGAAAACATAGAAACATAGAAACATAGAAATTAGGTGCAGGAGTAGGCCATTCGGCTCATAGAGCCTGCACCGCCATTCAATATGATCATGGCTGATCATCCAACTCAGTATCCCGTACCTGCCTTCTCTCCGCACCCCCTGATCCCCTTAGCCACAAGGGCCACATCTAACTCCCTCTTAAATATAGCCAATGAACTGGCCTCAACTACCCTCTGTGGCAGAGAGTTCCAGAGATTCACCACACTCTGTGTGAAAAAAGTTCTTCTCATCTCGGTTTTAAAGGATTTGCCCCTTATTCTTAAGCTGTGACCCCTTGTCCTGGACTTCCCTAACATCGGGAACAATCTTCCTGCATCTAGCCTGTCCAACCCCTTAAGAATTTTGTAAGTTTCTATAAGATCCCCTCTCAATCTCCTAAATTCTGGAGAGTATAAACCAAGTCTATCCAGTCTTTCTTCATAAGACAGTCCTGACATCCCAGAAATCAGTCTGGTGAACCGTCTCTGCACTCCCTCTATGGCAATAATGTCCTTCCTCAGATTTGGAGACCAAAACTGTACGCAATACTCTAGGTGTGGTCTCACCAAGACCCTGTACAACTGCAGTAGAACCTCCCTGCTCCTATACTCAAATCCTTTTGCAATGAAAGCTAACATACCATTCGCTTTCTTTACTGCCTGCTGCACATGCATGCCTACCTTCAATGACTGGTGTACCATGACACCCAGGTCTCGCTGCATCTCCCCCTTTCCCAATCGGGCACCATTTAGATAATAGTCTGCTTATCTAAACCTTTTATATTTACACAAGTGATCGATTAACTTTAGACATACTTTAATTCAATTTAACATACAGCACAAACTCTACTATTCAAAGACTAAACTGAATAAGATCTTTCCAAATGTATATCCCATTGTGACAAATGTATTCTTCAAGAAGGAACTATAACACATTCCTTCGCCTCTTGCATAAAATGACATCACTTTTGGAGAGGATTTTTTGAAATTTTCTCAAAAACATTAAAAACAAAACTGGACCCCGACACGGAAATGATTATTCTAGGAACGTCAGAAGTCCCAGGCCTGGTGGGCTGGCAGCTCAGAAACTGCCAGACATTCTACCCAAAACAGATGGGAGACTGGGTGAGAGAGAAGGGGGAGAGGGTGGAGAATCATTTTGAGACACTTTTCGTATTTTCTGCAGATCACAGCAATGAAGAAGGAAAGTCTATCTTGGCCTGGATCTCACAGGGAGCCAATGAAGGGAGGGAGAATAATGCTTGGCTGAGGTTTAATACTTACAGGGGGAATACTTACTGATGGGCCAAGTGGAATCCTCTTGGGATAGTACAGGACTGATGGGCCGAAGGCTCTTCTAAAAAAAGAGTGATATCTTAGTGAAAGGCAATTTTTCTGGACTTCTCCTGGCTTGGCATGGGACCTTTATGTCAAAATACTCATCCTGGGGTAATACGGGCATTTGGGGGCAAAGGGGACTGGTTTATATGCTAATTTGGGCCATGTGTACCGAAATTAGAGGTTTCAGGTAGGCCAAATAATTAATTTCGTTCCCATTTCAAGCACAGGTCAGGCCAGCATCTCATTTCAATTTCAATGGACCCTTGAAGACTGAAACTGGTGAATTTATTATGGGGAACAAGGAAATGGCAGATGAGTTGAACAGATACTTTGCATCCGTCTTCACTAAGGAGGACGTAAACGATTTTCCTGATGTACTAATTGCCAGAGGATCTGGGGTGACGGAGGAACTGAAGTAAATCCACATTAGGCAGGAAATGGTGTTGGGTAAAAACATAGAAACATATAAATTAGGTGCAGGAGTAGGCCATTCGGCCCTGCGAGCCTGCACCGCCATTCAATATGATCATAGACTAATGGGAATGAAGGCTGATAAATCCCCAGGCCCTGGTTGTCTGCATCCCAGGGTACGTAAGGAAATGCTCTAGAAACCGTGGACGCATTGGTGATCCTTTTCCCATATTCTAGAGATTCAGGATCAGATCCTGGGGAATGGAAGAAAGCTTCTGTTATCCTACTTATTAAGAAAGGCGGGAGACAGAAAACAGGGAATTATCGACCAATTAGCCTGATATCGGTGGTGAGGAAAATGCTGGAGTCAATCAAAAAATATGAAATAGCGGCACATTTGGATAGCAGTAACAGGATCGGTCCGAGTCAGCATGGATTTACGAAGGGGATATCAAGCTTGACTATCTACTGGAATTCTTTGAGGATGCAACTAGGAAATGTACAAGGAAGAGGCAGTGGATGTAGTGTACCTGGACTTCCAGAATGCATTTGATAAGGTCCCACATAGGAGATTAGTGGGCAAAATTAGAACACATGGTATTGGGTGTAGAGTGCTGACATTGATAGAAAATTGGTTGACAGACTCGAATTAAAGAGTCGGGATTAATGGGTCCCCTTCAGAATGGCAGGCAGTGACTAGTGGTGTACCGCAAGGCTGGTTCCTAGGAAACAGCCATTTACAATATATATTAATGATTTAGATGAAGGGGTTACAAGTAACATTAGCAAATTTGCAGATGACACAAAGCTGTGTGATAGTGTGAACTGTGAGGAGGATTCTATGAGAATATCAAGTCAAGTCAAGTTTATTTGTCACGTACGCATACGAGATGTGCAGTGAAATGTAAAGTGGCAATGCCAGCGGAATGTGCCTGCAGAATGCAGGCTAACTTGGACAGGTTGGGTGAGTGGGCAGATGCATGGCAGATGCAGTTTAATGTGGATAAATGTGAGGTTATCCACTTTGATAGCAAAAACAGGAAGGCAGATCATTATCCAAATTGTATCAAGTTGGGAAAAGTGGCAGTACAAAAGTGATCTGGGGGACCTTGTTCATCCGTCAATAAAAGTAAACATGCAGGTAGAGCAGGCAGTCGGGAAAGCGAATGGCATATTGGCCTTCATAACAAGAGGAGTTGAGTGTAGGAGCAAAGAAGGTCCTTCTCCAGTTGTGCAGGGCCCTAGTGAGACCAACCTGGAGTATTGTGTGCAGTTTTGGGCTCCAAATTTGAGGAAGGACATTCGTGCTATTGAGTGAGTGCTGCGTAGGTTCACAAGGTTAATTTCCGGGATAGCGGGATTGTCATATGTTGAGAGAATGGTGCGGCTGGGCTTGTATACTATGGAATTTAGAAGGATTTGAGGGGATCTTATTGAAACATCAGATTATTAACCGTTTGGACACGCTAGAGGCAGGAAGCATGTTAGAAACATAGTACATAGGTGCAGGAGTAGGCCATTTGACCCTTCGAGCCTGCACCGCCATTCATTATGATCATGGCTGATCATCCAACTCAGTATCCTGTACCTGCCTTCTCTCCATACCGTCTGATCCTTTAGCCACAAGGGCCCCATCTAACTCCCTCTTAAATATAGCCAATGAACTGGCCTCAACTACCTTCTGTGGTAGAGAATTCCAGAGATTCACCACTCTCAGTGTGAAAAATGTTTTTCTCATCTCGGTCCTAAAAGATTTCCCCTTATCCTTAAACTGTGACCCCTTGTTGTGGACTTCCGAAACATCGGGAACAATCTTCCTGCGTCTATCCTGTCCAACCCCATGTTCCCGATGTTGGGGGAGTCCAGAACTAGGGAGTACAGTTTAAGAATAAGGGGTAAGCCATTTAGAACGGAGATGAGGAAACACTTTTTTCACACAGAGAGTTGAGTCCGTGGAATTATCTGCCACAGAATGCGGTGGAGGCAGGTTCTCTGGATACTTTCAAGAGAGAAATAGATAGATCTCGTAAAGATAGCAGAGTCAGAGAATATGGGGTGAAGGCAGGAACGGGATACTGATTGTGGATGATCAGCCATGATCACATTGAATGGCGGTGCTGACTCGAAGGGCCGAATGGCCTACTCCTGCACCTATTGTCTATTGCCTCGGAATTCTTCTATGGGAATGGATCCACACGTTCTGACCGGCCTGCAGTTTCAGAGTTCTGGATGCAGGCGGCAGCTTCGTCCCGTTGATTGCAAAATTGCGTTTCAGCACGGGGCTTCGGAGGGAAGCTCGGCGGATGCAGCCCGGTGTTAGGAGACACAGAAAGACTCGGCTTCCCCTCGACCGTGCGGCGACCACTCCACCGGTGATTAGTCGCGTGAGTACCGCTGCCGGGAAATCTGCCGAAATCGTGGTAAATCGGGAAAACCCGGCGACCAGGCTCTCCAACTCGGACTTCCGCGACGAGTCGATGAGCACCGAAACGGCGAGCACAAGCCGCCGTGGAGCTGAGATACAGGTCCGCAAATTCGGTCGGCTATGGGGATGGATGCAGCCGGACTGGCCGGGCCGGAGATCCAGAACCCTGGCTGCAGGCGGCTGATTCGAGCCACCGGTTCCAACATTCTGTTTCAGTTTAACTCTTAATGTAGATAGTAATGCATATGATGTACAGTTAAGTATCCTTACTGTACAGATGTGTAAAGATTTGCATGTTGCAAAAACTTAATTTGGGTACTGCTTTTAATGAATTAAATGGGTTTTACTTTATTCTGTTGAGATTAGTATATATTTTGCAGCAAGAAATGAGCAGTACGCCCTTGTAATCATCTGACTAACACCGTTGTATTTTAAAGTGTAATTTAGATATGAGTTGGAATAATCTTGAAGGGTTGTAATCCAAACTTTCCATTTGCTTGTTGGTTTTAACAGTTTTCTTGCAAGTACACTGGTATTACGTTTGCACAGTAACGCTGAGAAAATGTGATGTATTTACTCACTTAGCTATATAGTGAACCATGGGGCACCCATTAGGAATTAATGGTCCTATTTTCAAGAGTAGCAGAAAAGTGGCACTTTCTAATGGCTGTTGATGTATTTTATATATCATGTTTAAACAAACAAAACAATTGGTTTGAGTTTGCAAACTTTTACCATCCTGGTAACATCTGCATTTTACGGAGCAAAAATGACTGATTTTTCTGATCTTAAGTCACATTGCCTGTGTTGGCATGACTTCAGAAGCAAATACAATTGTTTTTTTAATGTATATGTAGAAATGAAACACTATAAAAAGCTTCAGCTAACTATGGTACCAACATGCAAAAATCTTCAGAAAGTTGTTCATAAAATTATACACAATATTTGATGTAACACTATACCATTGCATTAATATCATCCAGTTATACATTTTAGCTACCAATCACTTCTGTAATTAAACAAACTTAACTTTTGTAAATTTGAAAGATCTAACTTCAGATTATTAATGGAAACTATTCATTGTGTAAGCCTCGCTCTGCCAAATCGACTACATTTTTTCAGCATTTCTTCCTAAACTCTTGTATTAAGCAAAACACAAGTTAGTTAAGTGTTTCTACCTCATGTAGATACTATTTGTTTGTGAGAAACACTCAGTACAAAAACATTATTGATATTAGGGATTTTCTTCTGACTCAGTTCAAAGTATCTAATATTTGTATAAATTATGGAAATGCACAGTTAGGCATTTTACTTTTTTTTATACATTTCCGTGTTTTCATTTGATTATGGTCATTGGGAACAAAAGTTATGATTTATGTTGATTTGCCAAATTACTGACATGATTCATTCTTTGTTTCTGGTTATGTATATACTGTAAAATAGACTTGAAGGGTCTACAATATTTTAATTAAAATAAATAAATAAATAAATGTATAAATAAATAAATAAACAAAATAAAAAGGGGGGGGGGGGAGCACGGGGTTTCGGCGGGGATCTCGGCGGTTGCTGCATCGTGTTTGGAAACAACAGAAGAGTCGGTGGCCCCCGATCGGGCCGAGAATCTTCAACTGTTGACATGACCGAGTGTATGTTCCGCTGCCGGGAACCTCCTGAAATCCCGTCGGCTGTAGGATACCGGGCGACCGCGATCTCCACAGCGGACTGTCGCGAGCAGTTGATGCGTACCGGAACGTCCAGCCTACGCCACCGCGGAGCCGAGATACAAGCCGAGACCGGCCTCCGACGTCTTCTATGGGGATGGATCCACTCGGTCAGTCCGGTCCGGAGTTCCTGAGAGCCGACTGCATGAGGCGGATTCGACCCGCCGATTACAACATCGCGTTATCGACACAGGGGGTCGGTGAAGAGCTCGGCGGGTGCAGCACGGTGTACGGAGACACACGAAGAGTCGGAGGCGCTATGTTCGGTTCACGACACGTCAACTGGCGACCGACCGCGTGTGTGTACAGCTTCCGAGAATCTGCCTAAATCGCGATTGGCTGGTAGCGCACGGTGACCCCGCTGTGTGACGAGGATCGCCGCGCCGGTTGAGTGGCGATCCTTATCCGCCGCGGAGCCCAGATACAGGCCCGCAAATTAGGCATCGGAAGTCAGCTATGGGGATGCATCCGCCTGAACTGTGTGGACCGGAGTTCCAGATTCCCGGCCGCAGGCGGCAAATTCGACCCGCCGATTGCGACATTGCGTTTTCAGCACGTCGCTTCGGAGGGGATCTCCGTGGAACCGAGACTGGTGGAGTGTGTCCTAGATGGATGCTTCGAGCAGCTTGCTCTATACCTACCTGGGCAAGAAAATTGTGGATTTAGTGTTGTGTAATGAACCGAATTTGATCAAGGAACCCAGGGTAAAGGAACCATTAGGAGGTCGCGACTACAATATGATAAGTTTTAATCTGCTATTTGAGAGGGAGAAGGTGATATCGGATGTGTCGTATTGCATCTGGACAAAGGGGAGTACAGAGGCATGAGGGAGGAGCTGGCCAAAGTTGACTGGAAAGGGACCCTACCAGAGATGACGGTGGAACAGCAACGGCAGGAATTTCTGGGAATAATCCGGAAGAAGCAGGATCTTTTCATTCCGACGAAGAAGAAAGATTCTAGTGGGAGAAAGAGGCGGCAGTGGCTGAGAAGGGAAGTCAAGGCCAGTAGAAAACTAAAAGAGTGGCGGCGCTGTTAACAGCTGCGACTCGCCTGCAGTCCGTCTGTCATTACTTTTTTCTGTTTATTTTTTTGTCTTGTTTTGGTTAAGTTTTAGTTTGTTTGGTTGTGTTAGTGGGGGTGAAACATTTTCACTGTCTCTTCCTTCGGGGGAATGCGACTTTTTCGTGTCGTATCCCCCTTGTGTGCCTCCGTCTGCGCTGAGGCCTAATGGCGGAGCTGGCGGCCTCCAGCCTGCGACCGACCCCGAGGCTCCGGGGGCAGAGCCAGCCAGGACTTACCAACGAGAGGCTGGCCGTCTTCTGGGCTGTGGCAGCGATGGCCGGACTTGCTGGTTCGGCTTTCTGGCTTTCGGCGGCGGCCTGGAGCTGATGCAGCGGGGGTCGGAGCTGGGGCGGCGGCCCGGAGCGGAGACTGCGGGACCCGGAGCTGGGGCGGCGGCCCGGAGCGGAGACTGCGGGAGCAGGAGCTGGGGAGGCGGCCCGGAGCGGAGACTGTGGGACCGGAGCTGGGGAGGCGGCCCGGAGCGGAGACTGCGGGACCTGGAGCTGGGGCAGCGGCCCGGAGCGGAGACTGCGGGACCCGGAGCTGGGGAGGCGGCCCGGAGCGGAGACTGTGGGACCCGGAGCTGGGGAGGCGGCCCGGAGCTGGGGCGGCTGCCCGGAGCTGGGGCGGCGGCCCGGAGCTGGGGCGGCGGCCCGGAGCGGAGACTGCGGGACCCGGAGCTGGGGCGGCGGCCCGGAGCGGAGACTGCGGGGCCCGGAGCTGGGGCGGCGGCCCGGAGCTGATGCTGTGGCGGGCAGTCTCCGAGCGGAGACGGCGTTCCGGCTTTCGGCGGCGGCGACATTGCCACGGAGGTCCGCTGGAATGGAGGACGGCATCTTCGGCCTGGATCAATCGCCTCAGCGCAGAGGGAGAACAAGGAGGGAAGAGACGGAGACTAATACTTTGCCTCCATCACAGTGAAGATGTGCTTAGTGAACTCACTGTGGTGGATGTTTAATTTGTGTTTATTGTATGTTTTGTTATTATTGATTCTGTGTATGACTGCAGGCAACATAATTTCGTTCAGACCGAAAGGTTTGAATGACAATAAAGGAATCTAATCCAATCTAATCTAATAACATAGCAATGATTAGCGGGAAGCCCGAGGATTGGGTAGCTTTTCAAGAATAATAGAAGGTAACTAAAGGCAACACAGGGAGAAAAGATGAAATACGAAGGTAAGCGAGCCAATAATATAAAATAGGATGGCAAGTGTTTCTTCAGTTATATAAAGTGCAAGAAGGAGGCAAGAGTGGACGTTGAACCGCTGGGAAATGATGCAGGAGAAGTTATAATGGGGAATAAAGAAATGGCAGGGAAGTTGAATAACATTTTCATTCTTCACAGTGGAAAACACCTGAAACGTGTCTGACATTCAAGAGAGTCAGGGGGTGGAAGTCAGATGACTGGCTATTACTGGCGAGGTGGTGCTTGGCATTAAGCTGAAATGGCTGAGGTGGATGTAAACTGGACCAGATGGACTGCACCCTAAGGTTCAGAAAGAGATGGCTTTAAATATTGTGGAGGCATTGATAGTGATATTTCAAGAATCACTCGAGTCAGAATTGGTCCAGATGGGAAAATGGCCAATATTACGCCGCTGCACAAGAAGGGAGCAAAGCAGAATTGTGCGAACTATCGGCCGGTTAGTCTGACTGCAGTTGTTGGTAAGATTTTAGAATCCAGTATAGAGGATTAAGTTACAGAGTACCTAGAATTCATGATAAAATAGCCCGAAGTCAGCATGGCTTTGTGAAGGGGAGGTCTTGCCTGACAAATTTCCTGGAATTCTTTGAAGAAGAAAATAGCAGGACAGACAAAGGAGAGTCAGTAGATGTTGTTTACCTAGATTTTCAGAACGTCTTTCATAAGTTGCGACACGTGAGCCTGCTGTGGAAGGTGAGAGCCCATGGTATCAAAGGGCAGATACTAGCATGGATAGCAGGTTGGCTGGATGACAGAAGGTAGAGAGTGGCAATCAATGGGACTTTATCTGGTTGGCTGCAGTGACTAGTGGAGTTCCACAAGGGTCGGTACTGGGGCCAATACTTCAAGTTCAAGTTCAAGTGAGTTTATTGTCATGTGTCCCTGATAGGACAAATTCTTGCTTTGCTTCAGTAGGCATTTACTACAAAACAGATCAGTGTGTCCCTATATCTTAATACAAATATATACACACATGAATAAATAAACTGAAAAAGTGCAAATAACAGATAATGGGTTATTAATAATCAGAGTTTTGTCCGAGCCAGATTTAATAGCCTGATGGCTGTGGGGAAGTAGCTATTCCTGAACCTGGTTGTTGCAGTCTTCAGGCTCCTGTACCTTCTACTTGAGGGTAGCAGGGAGATGAGTGTGTGGCCATGATGGTGTGGGTCTTTGATGATACTGCCAGCCTTTTTGATGTAGCGACTGCGGTAAATCCCCTCGATGGAAGGAAGGTCAGAGCCGATGATGGACTGGGCAGTGTTTACTACATGTTGTGATCTTTTCCTCTCCAGGGTTCTCAAGTTGCCGAACCAAGCCACGATGCAACAGGCCAGCATGCTCTCTACTGTGCACCTGTAGAAGTTAGAGAGAGTCCTCAGTGACAAACCGACTCTCCATATACTTCTCAGGAAGTAGAGGCGCTGATGAGCTGTCTTGATAATTGCATTAGTGTTCTCGGACCAGGAAAGATCTTCAGAGATGTGCACGCCCAGAAATGTGAAGCTCTTGACCCTTTCAACCATCGGCCCGTTGATATAAACGGTGATGTGGGTCCCCATCCTACTCCTTCCAAAGTACACAATCAGTTCCTTGGTTTTGCTGGTGTTGAGGGCCAGGTTATTGTGCTGGCACCATATGGACAGTTGCTCGATCTCTCTTCTATACTCTGACTCATCCCCATCAGTGATACGTCCCACAACAGTGGTGTCGTCAGCGAACTTGATGATGGAGTTCGCACTGTGACCGGCTACGCAGTCATGAGTATAGAGTGAGTACAGCAGGGGGCTGAGCACGCAGCCTTGACGTGCTCCCGTGCTGATTGTTATCGAGGCTGTCACATTTCTACCAATACGAACAGACTGTGGTCTGTGGATGAGGAAGTCGAGGATCCAATTGCAGAGGGATGCGCAGAGACCCAGTCTTTGGAGGGTCCGACACTGCCAAGTGCCGCCACATAGGTGATCCTCCTTGGCTCAACGGCCGTGAGTTCATGTTGCTGACGGGTGGTTGCAGGACTCCCAACCACCACTAGAGGATGCGCGGCGCTGTCAGCAACTGTATTTGCTGCTTCAGTTGTCCATTTAAGCGTTAAATAAGTCCAGCAGCCTGTGGGTAAAACGGGATGTGGAAAACACATACAATGTCAGATTCCACAGCCCATTCCTGGACACGGGATCCCGCAACCTGGGAGCAGTTGACCGACTATATTTCCCATGGGATCCTATACACAGAGAATTGTTGCTGCAATCCTTTTACTGTCGGCGTGGCTGCAGGGGTTACACCATCAATATTCCTCAATAGGATCCACCATGGTTAATACATATTTATTCTTATTTTGTTGTGGGTGTCCCGATATATTCAATCTACCACAATTTTAGCCAGCCCGGTGCCACGCCTAATTTGACCCCAAGGACCTATTGGGTATCCTCGGGGCTTTATGTGTTGGCAAACCTTGCAGTTAGTAACCACTGCGTTCGCTCCATCATGCGTTAGTGCCACCTCTCGTGCTTCGGCCCATTTCCTAGCCCCACCCACCCCTAGATGTCCGCTCTTCTGATGCGTTCAGACAGCGAGGGGCTCTCTTTCATCGACGGACCGCTCCGTGATGTATATAATCTGGGCTGCCCTATCGATAGCAGCATGATGTATTGCCTCCTCAGTATCCCGTGCAGTGCGGGCATCTACGAGTAGACCGTAATCAGGCGGTGGCGGGTCTGTTCCCGTATATGCTCCTAGTAGGCGCGACCCCACAGGAGGAGGCCGTGTATTTCCCAATTCTGGCTTTGCCAGTGGGGCATCCAGCCAGCCACCCATTCACCACTACCCATGAATCTGTGTAAATCCATACCGGTCCCGCCGCGTGTTTAAGCGGCAGGGTGACGGCCACCAACAGGCAGCTGACTAGACTCCCCCTCTACAACAAACCGCTGAGGATCCCGCGCTCCCACCCGAGTCCCTTTGTTTTTATTCTTTTTATTTATAACCAAAAATAATTTAATCCATTATTAAAAATAACATTTACAGTACAATATAAAACGAAACAACACCCACCACCATAACACACGTCAAACAAACATCCGTAATAAAGTCCTATACAACTATATTACAACCCCCATCGAGGATGATTTCCACCCCACGCGGTGCCCAGCGGTCCCGGAAATCCCCCGGGAGCCCGTGGACAGCGCGCGGTGCATCTCAAGTACCACCCGGGCGCGGACGTAACCCAGGAAAAGGGGCAAGCAGCCGGCTCTGGCAGAGCCCTCTTCCGCCTGGCGCCGTGACTCGCGGATGGCCAGCTGGACCAATGCTCAGAGCAACCCAACCTGGACAGAGTGCGTGGCCAGCACGTGCCGCCTGGGAGGATGCCCTGAGTACAGGTATCTCTGCAGGGTCCTGAGGCGGAGAGCCGCCAGCTGGGTGCAGATGTAGACCAGCGACTGACCGCCCTCCTCGCTCGGGAGACTCAGGATCGCTGCACAGACCCAGCGCAGCAGAGTGTCCAGGCGGGCTGGGGGTCCAGACTGTCCGTCGGCACGCGGTTACAGCACAGACTGGCCGTCGGGCCGGGGCCAAGGTGGAGACGGTTCCGGTCGGTGTAGGTCCGGCCAGGGTGGGTGCGGGCGGCGTGTGGTCCCGGCGGTCAGTCTGGGCTGCGACATGTCCCTGCCGGCCAGACCGGCGTCCTTCACTGCACCGGAGATCAGACTGTGCTCCCAGCCGTCCCCACGGTCAGTCTGTGCTCGGGCCCGGGACCCGCCGCCGCCGCTGGCAGCTCCGATTGTTTGGCGAGATTTAGCCCGAAAATGCCGACTGCACTACAGGACTGGTCTGTCACACAACCTTGTTGTGAACAGCGGTAAATTGGATCCCATGAAATGGCGGGGGAAAGGCCCTTCGGCCCAACTTGCCCACACCGACCAACACGCCGGGATGATCCCGCGTTAAACCGGCAACGTAAACTTTCCCGGAAAAACCCGATGCTGGGATCATGTCCCACCTGCCTGCCTTTGGCCCTCATCCCTCTAAACCCTTATATCCATGTACCTGTGTAACTGTTTCATAAATGTTGGGATAGTCCCTGCCTCAAAGACCTCCTCTGGTAGCTTTCTCCATACACCCACCACCCTTTGTGTGAAAAATTACTCCTCAGGTTCCCATTAACTTCCCCCCCCCCCCCCTCCCCCCTCCACCGTAAATCTCTGCCCTCTGGTTCTCCATTCCCCTACTCTGGACCAGAGACTCGGTGCGTTCACCCGATCTATTCCCCGGGATCACCTCCATGGACGTTACAACTTCCCGGCGGGTCACCGTGAGGTCGTGTGACTGACAATGACTCCGCTCCTGCAGTTCCCTGCCCGTTCCCGGGATTAACGGGCGCCGGGTCTGCTCCCGTGTCCATCAGGCCGTGTGGAATATGAGAATACATCCGGTCCTGTAGAACCGGGAGTGATCCCGTTGCACAGACACCGACGGTCACCCTCGGCTTCCACCGCTCCCCGCCCGCCCGCCCCCGCGCCCACCCACGGTTGGACGGCTCACAGACCCCGTCCCGTCGGTCGGTCTGGGGGTAGTTTGGCGCGATTCCCCGCCGCTCTCCAAGCCATTTCACCAACGTCAACAATGTCCCGGCGGCTCAGTCCAGTTTGTGCGGCGGGCAATCTATCGGGTCCGGGCGCCGGGAGATTTCCCGGGGTGAACGTGCGCCGGGAGCGTCAATGATCACAGACGTTGATGTGGAAACGCCAACACTGTCTATATTCACTAACACCGCCGTGTGTATAATCCGGGGCACACGGGGCAGCTCAGTGTCACCCACACGGCTGGAGGCGCGTTAACGGAGCACAGACAGCGGGAGCCGGGGGGGGGGACGTGTCTGTTTTCCGTGTAGGTGCCGGGGGGACGGGTGTCCGTTTGCCGGGGGGTCAGGGGTCCAGTTGCCGGATGTCTGGGTGTCTGTTTGCCGATTGTCCGGTTGCCGGGTAACTGGGGGGACGGGTGTCCGGTTGCCTCGGGGTGGTGCAGCAGCAAACCCCCCCTGCTCAACCCCCACACCCACACCCCAACCCCAACCACACCCTCAAACCTACAACACCCACCCTCAACCATCCACCCCACCCCCACTCCCCCAGCCACACCACCACCACCCACACCCATCGCACCCTCCACCCCCAACTCCACCCCCCACCACCCCCCCCCCCCACTTCCACCCGCACTCACCCACCCCCACCCTCCACCCACCACCCCCACATCTCCACCCCCACCCTCCATCCCAAACCCCCCACCCCCACACCACCCCCTCGCTCGCCTTGACGGCAGAGGGATAGGTGTCCGTTTGCCGGGTGGGATGGAGTGGTGACCGGGGATCTAGCTCGGGAGGTCTGGGTGGTGACCAGGTAGGTGAGGGGCAGACGGGTGGTGAGGGGGCGTGCAGGAGCTCGGTGTGTGTGGAGCCCGCGGCCAGTGCCAGGCTGTGTAGGTGGGTAGCAGCAGGCAGCAGGCAGCAGGCGACCAGTTCCGGCCACGGCTCGGCTAGCCAGCTGCCCCCCAGACGGATCAGCGGCCGCAGGCAGACGGACAGCGCAGCCAGACGCATCACTCCCCACAGCCAGAGCTGCAACAGCGGCCCCACCCGCACAGACAGAGCTGCAATAGCGGCCCCACCCCCACAGCCAGAGCTGCAACAGCGGCCCCACCCCCACAGTCAGAGCTGCAACAGCGGCCCCACCCCCACAGCCAGAGCTGCAACAGCGGCCTCACCCCCACAGCCGCAGCCCCCGCTCAGCACCCAACTGACCGTCACATCCAACATGTCCAGTGGCAGCTGCAACACTGGCAACGCCACCTTCCCTGTAACACAGGCAGCCCGTCACTGGCAGTGTCCACACTCCACCCACAGCACCACCAACCCTCTGCCCATCTCCCACTCCACCGGCCTGCCATTCCCAACCATTTATGCACAGGGCAGGTTTACACGGATATGGGTATATTTGAATCGTGTCCATTGTTACAGCTCCACATAGAATAACAAATGAAGAGCTGGAGGAGCCAGCGGAGCAGGAAGCATCCCAACCCTCCACCACATGACCCTCTGTGTTGGACAACATGGAAGAGACACAGGGAACTGCAGGTGATGGAATCTGGAGCAAAACACAAAGTGCTGGAGTATGCAGCGAGTCAGGCTGCAATGGGGGGAGAGAATGGACAGACGACGCTCTGGGTCGGGAGAGATAGGGAGCGGGCTTGTGGGGGGGAAGTGCAAAGTGGGGGAGGGGGAAAGGAGGGAGAGAAGAGGAGGGTGTAGGAGATGGTGGGGAGAGGAGGGAAGGAGGTGGGATAGGGAGAGAGAAGGGGGGGAGGTGAAAGGAGGTGATGTGGTGGAGGGAGGGGGAGAGGGAGGAGGAGGGCTGGAGTGGGGAGGGGTAGAGGGAGGGAGGACGGAGGGGGTAAGAGATGAGGAGAGGATTTGGGGAGAGGGGGTGGAAAGGAGGGGAAGGGGGAAAGAGGAGGGGGAGACGAGGGAGGAATATAGATTGGAGGAGAGAGGGAGAGTGTGAAGGAGAGTGGTGGAGGTGTGTAATGGTGGGGGGTGTTAAGGAGTGGATTGAGGGGTGGGGTTGTGTTATAACCATATAACCATATAACAATTACAACACGGAAACAGGCCATCTCGGCCCTTCAAGTCCGTGCCGAACACGTATTCTCCCCATGTCCCATATACCTGCACTCAGACCATAACCCTCCATTCCTTTCCCGTCCATATAACTATCCAATTTATTTTTAAATGATAAAATCGAACCTGCCTCCACCACCTTCACTGGAAGCTCATTCCACACAGCCACCACTATCTGAGTAAAGAAGTTCCCCCTCATGTTACCCCTAAACTTCTGTCCCTTAATTTTCAAGTCATGTCCTCTTGTTTGAATCTTCCCTACACTCAGTGGGAAAAGCTTATCCACGTCAATTCTGTCTATCCCTCTCATCATTTTAAAGACCTCTATCAAAGCCCCCCCCCCCCCTTAAACTTCTGCGCTCCAAAGAATAAAAACCTAACTTGTTCAACCTTCCATTGTAACTTAGTTGCTGAATCCCAGGCAACATTCTAGTAAATCTCCTCTGTACTCTCTCTATTTTGTTGACATCCTTCCTATAATTAATAATAATAATAATAAATTTTATTTAATGGGCGCATTTCATACATCTCAAGGACACCTTACATAGTAATCGGAATAAAAACATATAATCGGAGTAAAACAAGTAATTAAAGACATCACAATGACACAAATTAAAAACAGAATTCAATCCAAAAACAGAAAATCAAAAACACAGTGTGAAGAGAGAGCAGCGGCAACCAAATCGTGCCAGCGTCCACTCTCTCTTCACGGCAGCCATCTTGGACACAGACCTACAAGACTACAGTTAGACAAAAAAAAATCATCCCCCCACAGTGGATAGCACTGTGGAGGAAGGCACAATGTCCAGTCCCCACCCCATGTTCACCCCAAAGTCAGGCCTCTTGGGGCCACCGCAGTTGCCTCTACGGAGGCCCGGTGTCCCTGGCCGTTCTCACCGGGTGGTCTTGCCCCGGCGTCGGGAGAGTCCTTTCGGCGGCTGGGCCACTTGGAACGGCCGCTTCTTGGTTGGAGCCCGCGGCTGCCGAAGCCGACAAGGCCGCGTCGGTTTGGCGCTCCTAGGCTCCAGATGAAAAAGTCGGCGCCCGCTCTCGTCACTGCCGCCTTGCCGCCTCTACGCACGCCGTCTCTCCGCACGCCGCCTCTCCGCTCCGCAAACCCGCAGCCCGGAGATGTTGCTCACGGCGGTCCAGCTCGCCAGAGCTCCAGCGCGGCGACCCAGGCAAGGCATCGCCCGCTCCGCTCCGCTCCAGCGCTCCAGCGCTCCAATGCAGTGCCGCCACGCAGGCCGAGGTGCTGGGTGGTTCCCGCCAAAAAACGGCGCTCCAAGCCCGCTGGTAGGCCACGACGACGGGTCGACGGGCAGCCCGGAAAAAAGGCTGCCACACCGACCAGGTAGGGACCTATAAATAAAGTAACACCTACCCCCCCACATTAAAAGACCATATCCCCTACAAACAAAAAAACAGGACTCACTAAAAACTAAAAAAAAAAAGAATTTAAGACGGACGGCTGCTGCTAGCAGCCGTTCACCAAGATGGCTCCTCCTCCCAATTAGGCGACCACAATGGTACACCATACTCCAGAATTGGCCTCACCAATGCCTTGTACAATTTTAATATCACATCCCAACTTCTATACTCAATGCTCTGATTTATATAGGCCAGCACACCAAAAGCTTTCTTTACCACCCTATCTACATGAGATTCCACCTTCAGGGAACTGTGCACAGTAATTCCCAGATCCCTCTGTTCAACTGCATTCTTCAATTCCCCACCATTTACCATGTACGTCCTATTTCGATTTGTCCTGCCAAGGTGTAGCACCTCACACTTATCAGCATTAAACTCCTTCTGCCATCTTTCAGCCAACTCTTCCAACTGGCATAAATCTCTCTGTAGTCTTTGAAAATCTACTTCATTATCCACAACCACACCTATCTTAGTATCATCTGCATACTTACTAATCCAATATACCACACCATCATCCAGATCATTGATGTACATGACAAACAACAGTGGACCCAACACAGATCCCTGTGGCACCCCACTTTTCACTGGCCTCCAACCTGACAAACAGCCATCCGCCATTACTCTCTGGCATCTTCCATTCACCCACTGTTGAATCCATCTTGCTACTCCACCATTAATACCCAACAATTGAACCTTCTTAACCAACCTTCCATGAGGAACCTTGCCAAAGGCCTTACTGAAGTCCATATATACAACATCCACTGCTTTACCCTCATCATTTTTCCGAGTGGCCTCTTCAAAAAATTCAAGAAGATTAGTCAAACATGACCTTCCAGTTATGGAGGTGGGTGAGGGAAGTGAGGGGTGGGGGTGTTGTGGAGGAGAGAGAGGGGTGGGGGTGTTGTGGAGGGGAGGGAGTGGTGGGAGTGATGGGTGGTGGTGTGTTATGGAGTGGGGAGTGAGGGGTGTTGGTGTGTTATGTAGTGGGGTGTGAGTGGTGGGGTGTGTTATGGAGGGGAGCGAGGGGTGGGGTGTGTTATGGAGTGGGGAGTGAGGGTTGGGGTGTGTTATGGCGTGGAGTGAAGGGTGGGGTGTGTTATGGAGTGTGGAGTGTGGGGTGGGGGTGTGTTATGGAGTGGGGTGTGAGGGTTGGGGGTGTGTTATGGAGGGGAGTGAGGGGTGGGGTGTGTTATGGAGTGGGGAGTGAGGGGTGGGGTGTGTTATGGAGTGGGGTGTGAGGGGTGGGGTGTGTTATGGAGGGGAGTGAGGGGTGGGGTGTGTTATGGTGTGGGGAGTGAGGGGTGGGGTGTGTTGTGGAGGTGGTGAGGGGTGGAGATGGAGGGGATGATGAATGTTTGAGGAGGTATATCGTCAATGATGTGGGGCAGTGAGACAGGTAAGCCCGGGGCAAGTAGACCAGTACATCGTGGGGATCGGCTCGGCCGTGGGGGGGGGGGAGGTTACAGTAACGCCCGTGACCCGTGACCGGGAGGTCATGTATGACCAGTTCACTGGAGATCTTTGTACAAGTGAGCCGCTGTGTGTTAGACACAGGGACACTAACGCTACCTCCACCACATATCACCAACACACACCTCTTACACTACTGTGGAGTTGATTTCCGTTTCTAATTGTACTTCTGCCCATCTTCCTTCTTGTGTAATGTTCAGTGTGATTGATATATAATTGTGTGCTGTGCCTTGTGTGAGTCAATGTGTGTGTGACGCTGCAGCAAGCAATGCCATTGTAACTGTACCTCTCCGTACTTGTGGATGTGACAATAAATTTCAACTACTGCTACTTGGATATGTCCTGGTTTATTATTTAGTTTCCAAAAGGCCCCAAGGGTCATCGGAAACTTTTATCCTGAACTTTTCTCCATCGGGGGGCAGGGAAGCGCAGCGGTAGAGTTGCTGCGTTACAGAGCCAGCGGCCCGGATTCAATCCTGACTACGGGTGCTGTCTGTGAGGAGTTTGCACGTTCTCCCTGTGAACTAAGTGGATTTTCTCCGTGACCTCCCACAATCCTATAACGTACAGGTTTGAATGTTAATTGGCTTGGTATAAATGTAAATTGTCCCTCGTGTGTGTAGCATCGTGTTAGTGTACGGGGATCGCTGGTCGGTGCGGACTTGGTGGGCCGAAGGGCCTGTTTGCGCACTGTATCTCCAAATTAAACTAAACTCAACGATTGGCCATTGGTTTAAGGCCAGGGATAAGAAGTGAGAGGGGATGAGGTTCTTGAACCAACCTACACAACCCAGACATTATCTCAGTAATGGAACTCGACAGCCCATCTCGTCAGTGTCATGGACTTGTTTATTTTTCTAATTAATATCGTGTTCTTTTTTATTTCAGAAATAGTATGTGTAAGTAGTGTATAATAGTAAGATTAAACGAGAACTTATCAGTTTGAAGTTTGATCTGTATTTTATGAGGAGGAACGTTGAGGGAATACGTGAAGAACCCCGTTTCCAACGCATGCGTGTCATTCTTCAAAGCAGCGGTGCGAGGTCACAGAAAACTATAATGACCTAACAGTAAGATTATCAAAGAGATACCAGTTTTTGATATGATCATAGGAGGGTGGGAGCGGAGGGCACGTATTCCCTCAACGTTCCTCCTCATAAAATACAGATCAAACTTCAAACTAGTAAGTGCTCGTTTAATCTTACTATTTTACTTCGGAGTTACGTGAGTGACTACGTGAAGATTTCAAAGCTCTGTGACCTCATGCCGTGGAAAGAGTCCATGCTTCACAACTGCCTTGAGTATTGGGAGTAGGTATCGTTAGCAATTTTTGAACACACCCATACAAACTTGTGTGATATAACGAAAAATAAATGTATTAAGTTGAAATCATAGCCCTGTAACCTTTCGGGCAAATTATATTATTGAACGTAACATGCTTTCAGAAAATGATGATGGATCCAAAACTGGTTTGTTATAAAACCTTTGGAAAGTCTTTTCCGATGACCATCCTGCCATTCTGAGGATTTGGTCTGTGGTGATCTCCAGAATTTTTGCTGCGGACGTCGCTGCAGCCCTGGTGGAATGAGATTTTAAAATATTAGTGTCTATCCCTGCCATCTTTAGGACATATTTCAGCCACCTTGAGATAGTTTGGGTCGTGACCCTTTTGTGCGGTTTCTTGTAAGAAATTAACAGAGCCATTTCCTGACCTCGAATGATCTTGTTATTTTCCATGTATAATAGGATATGTTTGTCTATACACAGGCTTTCGTTATTTGGATATGCCATAAATTCGATCACTTGCCCCGATGAACCTGGTCTGTTTTGTTTTATTAAATCATGTATGACAAATACCAGTTTCTCGGGTGAGATCATCAAGCAGTCCAGCCTCAGTTTGTTTAATGACTGGACTCGTTGTGCGGTAACTAACGCCATGAGCATAACCATCTTCATGGTCAGTTTCCGAAGTGATAATTATGTTATGGGCGACCAACTTCTCAGCATGTTCAAAACGACACCCACATCCCAGATTCTGGAGTACCTGGTTTTTGGGGGTTTTGCATTAAATATGCCCCTCATAAGTTTTGTTACCAGGGGTGCGTTCCCACCGTGTGCCGCTCCGTTCCTTGCGATAGGTAACTGGAGAGTGCACTTCTGGCACTATTAATGGCACTGTAGCCCAATCGTTTATCACAATGGAGGCTTGTTAGAAATTCCAATACGGCCGGAATGTTCTTGGCTCTTTGGTCTAGGTTGTTGTCAAAGCAGTATTTGCCCCATTTCCTGATATGTCCGAAGTACTGCTTTCGTGTTGACAGTCTTTGTGCTGATTTGATGAGATTCATAGTCCTGTCTGACAGCCCCATGCCGTGTAGTGGGTCTTTCAGACTCTACAAATCAACACATCCATATTCTTATGGCATGGGTGACTGCCCTCAGTCACTGGATGAATTAGTAAATTTGGGCTATGTCCAATAAGGGAACATGGTTCTAACACCATCCCCTGGATAACCGAATACCACGGTTGAGTAGGCCAATCGGGTACTATGAGAATCCCAGATGCCGAATCTTGTTGAATTTTCCTTAGTACCCGATTGATGAGGCAGAACGGAGGATATGCATAAAAACACAATTTCCCCCAATGCAGTGAGAAAGCATCTGTAGCTTCTGCCCCAGGGTCTGGTTCCCATGACACATACCTTGGTAGTTGGTGATTCAACCTGGATGCCAAAAGATCAATATCTGGCGTACCATATGTTGCTGTAATTTCAGCAAATACTTTTTTATTTAACATCCATTCCGTGTTTTCGTTAAATTTGCGTGACCTGGTGTCTGCCACTGAATTTAGCTTCCCTGGTAGGTGTGTTGCCGATATCCAAATGTTTCTTTGGATACACCATTGCCAAATTAAATTTGCCAATTGACCACAAGGTGTCGATATATTTCCACCCATATAATTAATATATGCCACCACGGTGGTATTATCAATTTGTAACCTTACATGCTGGTGCTTAATTGCTGAGCAATATGACTTAAGGCCATAAAATTCCCCTACCACTGTAGTTCAATTATAGCTTCTGTAGGTAGCTCCATAGGCCTATCAAAATTACCCTTGTTAAATTTGAGTGCTCTAATTTTTGCTCTTTGCAAATTTTGATAATGTAATGGCCTAAATTGTGTGGCCGGGAATGTAGCCACAATCTTCCTAATTATCCGGGCTACCCGTCTAATGGAGGGTCTGTTGGTGTTAAGAATCCTAAATAATCCATATTAGTTGAAGTTATCAATTTAGGCTTAACTGGATGGATGATAAACCCTAGTTGTTCAAACAATTGTTTTGTGGCAAGTACTGTTTGATGTGCCAAATCATAAGTTGTGCCAACAATAAAAATGTCGTCTAAATATGCCATCACCCTATGGCTTGTTGACGTAACAATGCCAAAGCTGGTTTCAGAATTTTGGTGAATAATCTGGGGCTGATGTTAGCCCATTTGGTAAGGCTGTATATTGCCAAAGTTCTCCCATCCAGTTAAATTTCAAATACCGTCTGTGTTCCCCTCTGATGGGTACTGTATAGTATGCATCTTTTAAGTCAATGCTTGCCATATAGAACCCAGCTGACACTAATTCTTTAGCAGTAATAAAGGTATCCATCTTAAAATGAATATATTGAACGAATGTGTTTAGGGTTGACAGGTCAATGATAATCCGGCAAACCCCATCTTTTTTATTTTTAATAAATATGTTTGATACAAATTCTAATGGTTCATGTATAGTATGCTCAATTACACCTTTTGTATACAATCGTAGCAGCTCAATGTGAGCTTTAGATTGTTCGGTTTTCCTAAGGACGAAATACATTTCTGGTGTATGTTGAATTGGGGGGTTATTGAAATGAATAAATTCTATCAGATAACCCCGAATACTGCTTAGAATAAACGAGTCTGTAGTGATTTTACACATTTCGTTACTGTAGTATTGCAGCCTCCCCCCCCCCTCCCCCCACTGTCGTGCCCCCCTTTTTTTTTACAAAAGAACCAGACCCACCTACCTCCATGGTTACTGGTGGTTGTTTTATCATTTTCTTTGTTTTTTGAAAAAGGGGGGTTCTATTTTTACTGATAAAGTTCGTGGTTGTGCTGGAGGTTGAAGCTTCCGCATCTTCCAGGGTGGCCGTCCCTGGCCATACCCTAAAATAAGCTGCTGCGGGTTATATTGGGATCTCGCACTGCTACTGCGATTAGCCATACTTTTGGGTCTTCCATGCGGCTGGTACCGTTGTCCAAAATAGGCCTTTGCAATGGCTTTGATGAGCCCCAGTGTCTTGGATTCTTCCTCAAGTTTTTTGACCAGTTTACACAAGTCTTGCCCAAACAAAAGGGTTGGGGTTTTTACGGCTTTTTGTTTGCAAATAACTGCATATTTTGGATCCAGTGCGGGCTTAATAGCAGCCTTCCGCATGCTATTTAGCTCATATTGAACATTACAAACAGGGCTAGTGCGTCTTGGTGATCTTTTGTTAGCTCTATTTTGTCCAGGGTGCGGGTGTAAGCTGTGATCCCTGCCGTAAGCCCTTTTAAGGCTTTCTGGATGTTAAGATAATGGTTTCTGATGTCCTTCCCCATATGCTTCCAAATGCATTGATTAACACTTGGTACTTGTAAGGCATCACAGTTTCCAGGTGGCAGATGTCTGGCCAGTGTCTCCGTGAAAATTTGCTGTTGTAATTGATGGCCAGACATGTAATTGATACTGGCTGCCATCCTGGAATCCAAGTCTGCCCCAGTTTGACTTGGTTTGAAAAAATCCGCCACCAGGTCATGGGAAAGGAATGGAGGGTTATGGTCTGAGC
This sequence comes from Amblyraja radiata, assembly GCF_010909765.2. NCBI lineage: Eukaryota > Metazoa > Chordata > Chondrichthyes > Rajiformes > Rajidae > Amblyraja > Amblyraja radiata. The sequence goes on along the minus strand of NC_045985.1, from coordinate 30,415,786 downwards.
GCAGGTATATGGGACTAGGGGAGATTATGTGTTCGGCACGGACTAGAAGGTGTCAGAACTGAACGAGGAGGAGGACACAAATGCAGGCTCAGACACAGGGCAGATCAGTCTTCGGCGTTTAATCGGTCCAAGTCAGTACACAGGTAGGCAAAACAGAGGCAACAGTACCATATAGGAGCAGGCAAGAATCAGTGGTCGAAAATACAGGCAAAGGTCGAGATCACAAGGTCACAAGATTTCGAGAGCTGGAACGAGGTGATACCAAGTAGCATACACAACGAACTGGCAATGGGAACTAAAACACAAAAGGCTTAAATACAGACTAGCAGGGGATAACGAGACACAGGTGAAACACATCAGGGCGTGGCCAACAGACTAGCAGGGGATAACGAGACACAGGTGAAACACATCAGGGCGTGGCCAACAATCACATGAGGGTAAACGACCTGACAGGAAATGGGACCTGAAACAAGAGGCGATGTGAGACACCAAAATAAAACAAGAATGCAAACTCTAATACTAAAAACCAATAAGAAACAGAAATTAGATCAAACGCGAGACCTGACAGTACCCCCCCCCCCCCCCCCCCCCTCCACGGCCGGCTCCTGACGGCCCAGGATCTTCAGGATGTTGGCGCCGATAGTCCCTGATAAGTTCCGGGTCGCATATGTTGCGAGCTGGCACCCAAGACCGCTCCTCAGGTCCATACCCCTCCCAATCCACAAGATACTGACAACCACGACCACGCCGGCGCATCCCCAGCAACCGGCTGACCGTAAACACTGGACCCCCATCAAGGAACCGGGGGGGCGGAGGGGGTGTGGAGGCAGGGACCAGAGGACTCTCCTTAAATGGCTTCAGACGGGAGACATGGAAAGTAGGGTGGACCCTCATGGCACGGGGGAGTTTGAGACGAACCGCCACAGGATTGATGACCTTCGATATGGGGAAAGGGCCAACAAAACGAGGAGCCAGCTTCCGGGATTCCACCCTCAGCGGTAAGTCTCGAGTGGAGAGCCACACCCTTTGACCAGGCGAGTATACTGGAGCCGGCGTTCTTCCACGGTCAGCCATCCTCTTGTAACGCGCAGAACTGCGCAACAGCATCTGACGAGCCCCATTCCAAACCTTGCGACAGCGACGGACGAGAGCCTGAGCGGAGGGCACACTGGACTCCTTCTCCACAGCAGGGAACAATGGCGGTTGATAACCATAGGCACACTGGAATGGAGAGAGACCAGAGGATGAGCAAGGAAGTGTGTTGTGTGCATACTCCACCCAAATAAGGTGTTTGCTCCAAGTTGAAGGGTTCTGTGCCACCAAGCACCGCAGTCCTGTCTCCAATTCCTGGTTAAGGCGTTCAGTCTGTCCATTGGATTCCGGGTGATAACCAGATGTAAGGCTGACCGTGGCGTCCAACAGAGAACAAAACTCCTTCCAAAACCTGGACACGAACTGAGGCCCCCGGTCAGACACAATGTCTCTGGGAAATCCATGAATGCGAAAAACATGAGACAGCATGACCTCTGCCCTCTTCTTGGCGGAGGGATGCTTGTTCAACGCAATGAAATGGACCATCTTAGAAAATCTGTCCACTACAGTCATGACTGAGGTGTTACCTTCAGAAGAGGGCAAGCCCGTGACAAAGTCCATGGAGATGTCTGACCAGGGGCGTGAGGGGACAGGCAGCGGATTCAGGAGGCCAAAGGCGGCCCGACGGGAGGTCTTGTTCTGAGCACAAATACTGCAGGCGGCGACGTACTCCTTAATCCCCCTCTCCATGGAAGGCCACCAAAACCGCTGTTTGGCCACAAACAGGCTTCGGCGGACACCGGGATGACAGGAGATCCGAGACGTACGAGCCCAGTGAATCACCTGTGAACGAATAGACTCGGGAACAAACAGACGATTAGAAGGACACCCTAGCGGAGACTGAACACCAGCAGTTGCCTCGGAAACTCTCTTCTCAATCTCCCAAGTAACCGCCCCAACAAAACAGGAAGCAGGCAGAATGGGAGTTGAAACCTTAGGGGATGGGTCAGGATCAAACTGTCTGGAGAGAGCATCAGATTTGCCATTCTTGGCACCAGGGCGGTAAGACAGTACAAAATCAAATCGATTAAAGAAGAGAGCCCACCTTGCTTGGCGCGAGTTGAGGCGTTTGGCTGACTTGATGTATTCCAGGTTTTTGTGGTCTGTCCAAACTAGAAACGGCTGCTTGGTACCCTCCAACCAATGTCTCCATTCCTCCAAGGCTGTTTTAACCGCTAACAGTTCACGGTTACCCACATCGTAATTTCTCTCAGCAGGAGAAAGCTTCTTTGAGAGGAAAGCGCAGGGATGTAATCGACCATCTGTGGGGGATTTCTGTGAGAGTACGGCCCCGAAGCCCACACCCGAGGCGTCCACCTCAACCGCGAACTGGAGTGACGGGTCAGGGTGAACCAGGATGGGGGCTGAGGAGAAGCTCCTCTTGAGTCTCCTAAATGCAGTTTCTGCTTGAGAGGACCAAGAGAAAGGCACGTGGGGTGAGGTAAGAGCATGGAGTGGTGCAGCAGTGACACTAAAGTTCCGGATAAACTTCCTATAAAAATTAGCAAACCCAAGGAACCCCTCAAGTCGCTTACGACTGGAGGGTGTAGGCCAGGTGGCCACAGCACTGACCTTGCTCGGGTCCATCTGTATACCAGCAGGTGATACAACATAACCAATGAATTGAACAGTGTTAACATGAAATTCACATTTCTCAGCTTTCACAAACAGATCATTCAGGAGCAAACGTTCTAGCACCTGGTGTACATGCTGCACATGGGAAGTCTCGTCTGGAGAAAAAATCAAAATGTCATCAAGGTACACAAACACAAATCGGTTCAGCATGTCCCGTAATACATCATTAGCCATGCCTTGAAAAACTGCTGGAGCATTAGTAAGACCAAACGGCATGACCAGATATTCATAATGACCACTGGGTGTGTTAAACGCAGTTTTCCATTCATCCCCGTCCCTTATCCTCACCAGATGATAAGCATTTCTAAGATCTAACTTAGTGAATACTGCAGCGTCTTTTAACAGTTCAAATGCAGAGGAGATAAGAGGAAGAGGGTATCTGTTCTTAACAGTAATGTCATTGAGTCCTCTGTAGTCAATGCAGGGCCGAAGTGTTCCATCCTTCTTATCCACAAAGAAGTATCCAGCTCCTGCAGGTGAAGAAGAAGGTCTGATGATCCCAGCAGCAAGGGCATCGTCAATGTACTTTTCCATGGCGAGCCGCTCAGGTGAAGACAAGGAGTAGAGATGGCCCTTAGGAGGCGCTGTACCTGGCAGAAGGTCGATGCAGCAGTCGTACGGTCTATGCGGCGGAAGAGATGTGGCCTTGGCCTTGTTGAACACCTCCTTTAGGTCTAGATAATATGAGGGAACCTTGGTGAGATCTGGAAAATCCTCCTCCCTTGAACGGGGAGGCTGCCGGAGGGTGGTCCTGGAAGATCCCAGCAAACTGCTCCTTGACGGATCCTTCATAGACTCAGGAGAAGAATCATGCAGATAGATGAGTTTACAGTTATTCCCCCAAGAAATTACTTCCCCAGTACCCCAGTTCATGTGAGGATTATGGTAAGACAGCCAAGGGAGCCCCAAACCCAGAGGATGAAGAGGACAGTCGAGGAGATGAAAACTGATGGTCTCCAGGTGATTACCTGCCACGATGAGTTGAACAGGTTGAGTTCGGTGAATTACCGTAGGCGCCCATCCAGTGCACTAGCCTCCATAGGATCTTTGTGTTTTGATGTGGGGGAAGAGGGCACGGTGCGGGGGATACCGTCCTTCAGCCGCTTCCTGGTGAAGACGCAACTTTTATTCGAGTCGCGTCCTCGCCCCCCCCCACCACCAGCGGCCTACCTACTGGATTGGCGTGGGCTTTCCTGCGACCAGAGCTCCAGCAGCGGCGGGACAGCGCTGATACATCGCGAGGCTGGCGATGCCTTACCGGGGATCGCCGTCTGGAGCCCGGAGTGCTGGACCTGCTGCACCGACATCATGGAGCTGCGGTTTGCGGAGCTCCCAACGCGGGCGGCGCTGATCAACAACGCGGGGTCCTGCGACTCCGCCCGGCTCGGCCTGCGGACTCGGGAGCTGCGGACTCCGGCTGCGGGAGACGGCTGATCAGGAGGTCCGGGCCGCTGAGGAGGAGGATGTTCACCGTCGGGGTTCGGCGTCGGCATTCCACCAGCCCGGCGTGAGGGCCTGAACATCGGGCCGCCCGGGGCGGCGACTGCGGGTGCTAGGAAGGCCTCGACCACGAGTGAAAATCTGGGAAGAACGGAGGGGAGGCTGGCTGGACTATGGTGCCTTCCTCACCTTGGTGCCACTGTGTTATGTTGTGTCGTGGACTTTCAGTGTTTGTGCTTTTTTTTAAATTCTATTTTATTTTTAATATGTTTTATTATTTATTATTATTATTTATTATTTATTTATTTTTATTTTTATGATACTGCCTGTAAGGGAAATTCATTTCGTTGTCTCTAACTGAGACAATGACAATAAATTTGAATACAATACAATACAAGCTGTTCACGTTCCAGCTTCAATTCATCAGCCAAGCGAATGTCCATGAAGTTCTCATCTGCCCCATAATCAACCAAAGCCTGCAGGGAGTGCCACTGGGAATGCACCAACAATTGTACCGTCGACAATGGACGAGAGGAACGGCTCATAGGAGTGGTACAACTCACCAGTGACCTCTCTTTCATTGGTGAGCTTTGTCTTATACTGAACAGCTGTTCAACAAATGTCCCAGTTCACCACAGTAAAAACACCTCATTTCCCTTAGGCGGCGCTGCTGTTCCTCCGGACTGAGTTTGGCTCGTCCCACCTGCATGGGCTCCTCCGAAGGTGCAGGTGGCGCTGTAGGCTGACTGGACCGGCCGAGAGGGAAGAAGTCCCGACTGGAAGGTGAAGGGCGACGCTGCCGCCACTATTGGGAGGAGGACCGAACTGCAGCCGATCTCCTCTCTCGAACTCTTTCTCTGAGCCTAGCGTCAATTTGGATAGCCAGGGAAATCATAGACTCGACGTCGGAAGGCAGGGTTAGAGGAGCCAATTGATCTTTGATAGCTTCAGACAATCCATTGCGAAAAGCATCCAACAAAGCAGCCTCATTCCATCCACCCTTAGCAGCAACAGTTCGAAAGTCAATAGCAAAATCCATAACAGAGCGATTACATTGTTTCATGGAGACCAGGTTCTGTGAAGCCTCTCGGCCAGGATTGGAGTGATCAAACGTGCGGGACAGAGCTTCCATGAACAGGACCGATGTCTGGCAAACAGGAGAATTCCGAGACCTCTCCGCCGTGGCCCAAGCCTCCGCCCTAACCGACAGGTGCGTGATGATAAAGGCTACCCTTGAGCGTTCTGATGAAAAGGAAGCCGCTTGAAGTTCGAAATGCAGTCCACACTGAATCAAAAAAGGTCTACATTTCTCCGATTCCCCCGAAAAGTGTTCCGGTCTTGCCAGGTGGACGAATGGAGATGCTGCAGCAGCCGCGGCCATCGGAGCTCCTGGAGACACAGACAAGGAAACAGACTCGGCAGGCACGGGAGCCGCAGCAGGAAACAAAGAATTCAGCCGAGTAACCAGGTCTTCAAACCGAGAACTTAAAGTGTTCACCTGTGAACCGATGTCTGCCTGGAACCCCTGCTGACGCTCGCCGAGATCCCGGAACTCGGCGACGATCGAGGAGAGTTGACCCTCGTAATGCGAGATGCGCTCCTCTTGCTTCAGGAGCGCTGCATGAAAAGGATCAGAGCCCGCTGAGTCCATTGTTGGCCAGTTCGTACTGTCAGAATTGAACGAGGAGGAGGACACAAATGCAGGCTCAGACACAGGGCAGATCAGTCTTCGGCGTTTAATCGGTCCAAGTCAGTACACAGGTAGGCAAAACAGAGGCAACAGTACCATATAGGAGCAGGCAAGAATCAGTGGTCGAAAATACAGGCAAAGGTCGAGATCACAAGGTCACAAGATTTCGAGAGCTGGAACGAGGTGATACCAAGTAGCATACACAACGAACTGGCAATGGGAACTAAAACACAAAAGGCTTAAATACAGATTAGCAGGGGATAACGAGACACAGGTGAAACACATCAGGGCGTGGCCAACAGACTAGCAGGGGATAACGAGACACAGGTGAAACACATCAGGGCGTGGCCAACAATCACATGAGGGTAAACGACCTGACAGGAAATGGGACCTGAAACAAGAGGAGATGTGAGACACCAAAATAAAACAAGAATGCAAACTCTAATACTAAAAACCAATAAGAAACAGAAACTAGATCAAACGCGAGACCTGACAGAAGGGTCGAGATGGCCTGTTTACGTGCTGTAATTGTTATATGGTTATATGGTTATATGTCCAGCAGTTTATCCTTTTCTCCAGATTCAGGATCATGTAATCCTGTATGATCATGGTCTGGCCCATCAGGGTCCTGCCCACTCTCCTCTGAAGAGTTTGAGATATCTGGGGGTCCCTCACGGGGTACCCATGTGGGGCTTGCCTGCCCACTGTGGTTAGTCTCCACATTCATGGTACTGCCACTAAGAAGGAGCTCCTCTAGCAGCTCCCTTAAACGGTCTTTATGTTCAGCAGCACTTGCCGTTTTTTGCTGCTCCCATTCCTGCAGCCTTTCAGCAGACTGCTGCTCTTTCCTGTTTCCCTGTTGTTCCCGTCCCTGGTACTCACGGGCACTGGTTTGCGGGCTTTCCTCGTCCCGCCGCTGGCCATACCGGTCCTGTCTGTAGGTCCACCGCTGTTCCCGGTCAGCTGTTGGTCCGGGCTGTCACTGCTCTCCTTATAACGGGAGATAAACGTGCCTATCGCTGCTGCTGCCGGCTGCCTGCGACTCCGCTGTCTTCCTCAGCCAGCTTCACTAGCAGCACTGTGGACACTCCTTTGTCCAGCTTCCCCTCCTGTACAACCCCAGTGTGGGGAAACATTAGTTTTTGCTCCCTCTCCCGCCCGGCCCGGTGCGGGAGCTAGTCGGGAGCGAAAGTCGGGCACAGCTATTCATATTACGGGAGCCGACTCCGGTCGCAGCTGTTGTCCCCTGTTGCGCTTAGTCCACCTGGCTTAGCCACGGCAGGAGCGCAATCTCCTTTTGACCACTTCTCCTGTGGGATAGAAAAACCGCAGAGTCCCTTACCTGCCTTTTGCTGGCCCTTTTTTCTTCTCCCGTTAATGGGGGACGTCCTCCCCCCTCCTGTTGACTCGCGTGTAGCGAAAGACACGCATGCGTTGGAAGCGGGGTTCTTCACGTAGTCACTCACGTGACTCCGAAGTAAAATCTGATTTTGTGTTGTGTCTTTGTCGGTGTGTATGTGAGCAGGGTTTCATTGTACCTCTATCTCCATCGCCACCACCGCCCCTCCTGCCCCAGGCTGCCCTCCACCACTACCGCCCCCCCTCAACGACCCCCCCCCCCTCTCCCTCCACCGCACACATGTCCCAGCCTGTCCTCTACCACTACCCCCAACCCGCTCCCACAACCCCTCACCTGCCTCTCATTCTACTCCTCTCACTGCCCGCCCGGCCACATTAGTTTGGTTTATTATCGTCAACCGGTGCACAATGCACAGATACAGGATAAAGAGAACAGCTAGTATTAGATTAGATTAGATTAGATTAGATTAGATTAGATTAGATTAGATTCACTTATTGTCATTCAGACCTTTAGGTCTGAACGGAATTTCGTTTCCCTGCAGTCATACATAAAATGAAAAAATGGCAAAAACACACAATGCACACAAATTTAATATCCACCACAGTGAGTTCACCAAACATCTCCTCACTGGGTTTAAGGCAACATCTTAAAGTCTCTGGCTCTTCCCTCTTTTGTTCTCCCTCTGCGCCGAGGCGATCCAGGCTCCCGATGTAGTGATCCCACCGGGTGATGGTAAATCCCGAGGCTCAACCGTGCTCCGCGAACGGGCCGGTTCAAACTCCGCGGGTGGTCGCTGTCGCCGCCACAGCTCCGAGGCCGAGTCGTGTCTCCCCCTCTCCCCATCGTTCACTCCTCTGCCACCGTCTCCCAAACCCCTCCCGCATTGATCCCCGCCCCCTCAGCCCTTGTCCCCTCAACCCTTGTCCCCTCTTCACTGCCCACCTAACCCCTCCCCATTTATCCCCTATTCACTTACCCCTTCCCCTCACACACGTGCCCCTTTAACTCTTATGCTCTCCCCCAACCTTCTCTCCTCTACTCCTTTCATCGTCATCCAGTCCCCTGCCTTCGCTCTCCCCACCCCTCTCCCCCTCCCCACCCCCTTCTCACTCCCCCCTCTGTCCCCCATCTCCCTCTCCTCCCCCTTTCCCGCTCTCATCCTCGCTAATCTCCCTCTGTCTACCTCCCCATTTTCTAACCCGTCTGCCCTCCACCTCTCTAATCCCCTCTCTACCCTCCCCCTCTCCGCCTCCCCTCTCCCTCTCCCTCCCCCTCTCCCCACCCCCTCTCCCATCCCCCTCTCTCCCACTCCCCTCCCCCTCTCTCCTCCCCCTCTCCCCTCCCCCACTCCCCTCCCCCTATCCCCTCCTCTCTCCCCTCCCCCTCTCCCCACCCCCTCTCCCCTCCCCCTCTCCTCTCCCCCTCTCCCCCGCTGTGAAGCTGCAGCGGGGCGGGGCTGCCAGTCGTGGCGCTGGCCAATGGGAGCAGAGCGCGGCTGTGAGGCAGCAGTTGCTGGGTAGAGCGAGGCTGTACAGGTTGAGTTTCTGTCTCAGGATATCCCCGCTGCTGTTTCTGCTGTGGCTGCCGCTTAAAGGCAGCGTGCACCCCTTCTATTCACCTATCTCTCCCCTCCCCGCTCTCCCTATACCCCTCACCCATTCGACACATCTCCCCCATCTCTTCTCCGGGAGGCTCTCTCCGCTACCCGCCCAAACTCTCCCCACATCACTCCCCTCCCCCTCCTCTTCGCCCTCCCCCCTCGTACCTCTCCCCTCCACCTCTTCTTTCCCCCTCCTCTCGCCTCCCCCCACCACTCTTCCCTCCACCACTCCCCTTGCACACACCCTCTCTCCCCCCGTCGCCCCTTCTCCTCTCCCGTCCCCCTATCCTCTCCCGCTCTCCCCTCTCCCTCTCCCCTCCCCGCTCCCCTCCCCTTCTCCCCTCTCCCATCCCCATCTCCCCTCCCCCTCTGCATCCCCGTCTCTCCACTCCCCATCTCCCCTCCACCCCTCCCCTACCACTCCCCCTCACCATTCCCCCTATCACATCCCCTTCTCCCCTCCCTCTCTCTGCTCCGCAACTCCCCCTAGCCCCTCTCCCATTCCTTTCCCCTCCCCTCCCCCTCCAACTCTCGCCATCCCCTCCTCCTCTCCCCTCCCCCTCTCTCCCCCCCTCCCCACCCGTCCCCCCACAAGCACCCGCCTCTTCCCACCTTCCCCAACCTTCTCCCCTCCCCCTCTCCCCTCCCGCTCTCCTCTCCCGCTCTCACCTCCCCCTCTCTTCTCCCCCGCTCCCCCCCTCACCCCTCTCCCCTCCGCCACCCCCCTCCCCTCCCCTCTACCCACCCCCTCGCCCCACCCTCCTCTCCACCCCCTCACTCCTCCCGTTCTCTCCTCCCCCTCTCACTTCCCCCGCTTCCCCTCTCCCTTCCGCCACTCGCACTCGCCCCTCTCCCCACCGCCTGCCCCCTCACCTCCCCTCTCCACCCCCCCTCTCCCCTCCCGCTTTCACCACCCCCTCTTCCCTCCCGCTCTCGCCTCCCTCTCTCTCTCTCCCCCTCTCTCTCTCCCCTCCCACTCTCCTTCTCCCCTCCCCCTCTCCCCTCCCCCTCTCCGCCCCCTCTCCCCTCCCCCTCTCCCCAGCCCCTCTCCTCCCCCTCTCCCCACTCCCTCTCCCCCTCTCCTCTCCCCCTCTCACCTGCCCACCCTCTCCTCTCCCCTCCCCCTCCCCCTCTCCCGCTCCCCTCTCACCCCCTCCCCTCTCCCCTCCCCATCACACTCTCCCCTCTCCCATCTCCCATCTCCCCACTCTCCCCACCCCCTCTCCTCTCCCCCTCTCTCCACCCCCTCTCCCCTCCCCCTCACACCTCTCCCCCCTCTCCCCTCCCCCTCTCCTCTCTCCTCTCCCATCCCCCTCTCCCCCCTCTCCCCTCCCCCTCTCTTACCCCCTCTCCCCTCCCCCTCTTCCCTCCCGCTCTCACCTGCCCCCCCTTTCCTCTCTCCCTGCCCTCACCCCTCTCCCACCCCCCTCTCCTCCTCTCTCTTCTGCACTCTCTCTCTCCTCTCCCCCTATCCCCTACCACTCCTCCTCTACCCTCCCCCTCCTGCTTTCGCCTCGTCTCTCCCCTCCCCCTCTTGACTCCTCCTTTCCCCTCGCCCTCTCCCCTCCCCCTCTCGACCCCCCCTTCCCCTTCCCATCTCCCATCCACCTCACCCCTCTCCCTCCCCTACCCCTCTCCACTCCCCCTCTTCTTCCCCTATTCCCTCTCCCCTCCCCCTCCTCATCCCCGCTCCCCTTCACCCCTTCTCTCCTCCCCATATCCACTTCCCCTCTCACCTCTTCCTCTCTCCTCCTCCTCACCCCTCCCCCTCTCCCCATATTCTCTCCCCGCCCCCTCTCCCCTCCCCCTCTCTCCTCTTCCTAAATCTCCCTCTTACCTGCCCCTCACCCCGCTCCCTCTACCCACCCCCTCTACCATGCCCCTCTCTCCTCTCCCTCACGCCGGCTTAACACCCCACCTCCTCTCCCCGCCACGTCTTCCCTCCCACTCCCCCTTCCCCCTCCCCCTTCCCCTCTCGCCTGTCCCTCTCCCATCTCTCGCTCCCCTTCACCTCCCCTCTCCCCTCCCCCTCCCCCACTCGCTCCGCACCCACCGCTCCGCTCCCCCTCTCCCCTCCCCTCTCATCTCCCCCTCTCCCCTCCCACTCACCCCTCCCCCTCCCCTCCCACTCTCCCCTCCCTCTCTCCCCACCCTCTCTCCCCTCCCCCTCTACCCAACTCCTCTCCGCACCCCCTCCCACATCCCCCTATCCTCTCCTCCTCTCACCTGCCCCCCTCTCCTCTCTCCTCCCCCTCTCTCCTCCCCTCCCGCTCTGCCCTCTCATCCTCTCTCCTCTGCCCTCTCCCTCTCCCCCCTCTCTCTCTCCCCCCCTCCTCTTCCCTCCGCACCCCCACCCACCCTCTCGCCTCCCCCACTCCCCTGCGCCTACCACTCACCGCCCCCTCTCCTTCTCCCCCTCCCACTCTCGCCTCCGCCTCTCTCCGCCCCCTCTCACCTCCACCTCCCCTCTCCCATTCCCCTCCCCTCTCTCCTCTCCCCCCTCTACGCTCCCCCTCTCCACTCACCCTCTCCTCTCCCTCTTTTTCCAACCCCTCCCCCTCTCCCCTCCCACTCTCACCACCCTCTCTCTCCTCCCCCTCTCCCCTCCTCCTCTCTCCACCCATCTCCACTCCCTCTATCATCACCCCCTCTCCCCTCGACCTCAACCCTCCTCATCTCCTCTCCTCCTCTCACCTGCCCCTCTATCCTCTCCCCCCCCCTCTCCCCTCCCCTCCCCCTCCCCCTCTCCTCCTCTCTCCTCTGCCATCTCCCTCTCCCCTCCCCCTCTCCCTCTCACCTCCACCTCTCCCCTCCAGCTCTTTCCGTCCCCTCCACATCCACCCTCCCAATCTCGCCTCCTCTTCTCCCCTCACCCTATCCTCTCCCCTTTCCCCTCCCCCTCTCCATCCTCCTCTCACCGCTCCCCCTCTCCTCTCCCTCTCACTCCTCTCCGTCCCCCTCCTCTCCCCCTCTCCGCTCCCCCTCTCTCCTTATCCCCTCCCCCTCTCCACTCCCCCTCTCCCCTCCCCCTCTCCCCGCCCCGTATTCCCTCCCCCGCCCCCCTCCCCCTCTCGCCTCCGCCTCTCCCCTCCCCCTCTGCCCTCCCCCTCCCCTCTCCCCGCCCCTCCCCCTCGCTCCTCTCCCCTTCTTTACTCCCCCTCACCCCTCCCCCTCTCCTATCCTCCTCTCCCCTCCCCTCTCCCCTCCCCCTCTCCCCTTCCACTCTACTCTCCCTCTCTCGCCTCCCTCTCTCCCCTCCCCCTCTCCCCACCCCCTCTCCCACTCCCCTCTCCCCTCCCCATGTCTCCTCCCCCTCTCCCCTCGACCATCCCCTCCCCCACTCCTATCCCCCTCTCACCGGCCCCCTCTCATCTCCCCTCCCCCTCTCTCCTCCCCGACCCGCACTTCCCTCTCCTCCTCTCTACTCTGCCCTCTCCCTCTCTCCTCCCCCTCTCCCTCGACCCCCGATCCCCTCCCCCTCTTCGACCCCCCTCCCCCACCTCCCCCTCTCACCTCCACCTCCCCTCTCTTCCCCCCCTCCCACTCTCCCCTCTCCCCTCTCCCCCCTCTCCGCTCCCCCTCTTCCTTCCCCCTCTCCTCACCCCCTCTTCCCACCCCCTCTCCCTTCCCCCTCTCTCCTCCCACTCTCCCACCCTGTCTCCCCTAGCTCTCTCTCATCCTCCTCTCCCCACCCCCTCTCCACTGCCCCCATCTCCACCCCCTCTCCTCTCACCTGCCCCTCTCTCCTCTCCCCTCACCCTCCCCCACCCCCTCTCCCCTCTCCCCCTCTCTCCTCTGCCATCTCCCTCTCCCCTCCCCCTCTCCTCTCCCCGCCCCCTCTCCTCTCACCTCCCCCTCTTACCGCCCCACCCCCTCTCCCCTCCCCCTCTCGCCTCCCCCTCTCGCATCCCCCTCTACCCTCACCCTAGCACCTCACCCTTTCCCCTCCCTCTCTCCCCTCCCACTCTCGCCTCCCCTTCTCCGCTCCCCCTCTCCCCTCCACCTCTCCCCTCTCCCTCCCTTCCCCCACTCCCCTACCTCACACCCCTTCTTCTCTCCCATCCTTCTCTCCACTCCCCATCTCCCCTCTCCCCTCTCCATCCTCCTCACCCCTCTTCCCCCTCTCCCCTCCCCATCTCCCCTCCCCGTCCCACTCCTCTCCCCCTCTCCGCTCCCCCTCTCCCCTTCTCCCCTCTCACCTCCTCCTCTCCCCTCCCCCTCTCCCCTCCTTCTCTCCCCTTCCCCTCTCCCCTCCCGCTCTCCGCTCCGCCTCTCCCCACTCCCCTCTCCCCTCCCCCTCCCCCCTCCCCCTCTCCCCCCCTCCCCTCCCCTTCCCCTCTCCCCTCCCCCTCTGTCCGCCCCCTCTCCCCTCCTCCTCTCCCCGCCCCCTCTCCCCATCCACCACTCCCCTCCTCCTCTCACTCCCTCACTCTTATCCCTCAAATCTCCCCTTCTCCCCTCCCCCTCTCCCCTCCCCCTCTCCCTCTCCCCTCCCGCCGGCTCCTCTCCCCTCCACCTCTTACCCCCTCTTACCTCCCCCTCCCCTTCCCCCTCCCCCTCCACACACCCCTCCCCCTCTCCCTCTCACCTCCCCCTCTCCCCTTCCCTCTCCCCTCACGCTCTCCACTCTCCCTCCCCTCCTCCTCCCCTACCCCTCTCCCCTCCAACCGCCCGCTCACCTCACCCTCGCCCTCTATCCTCTCTCCACCCTCTCCCCTCCCCTCCCCCTCTCCTCTCCCCCTCTGCACTCCCCTCTACTCTCCCCCTAACCCCTGCCATCTCTCCCCTCCCACTCTCAGCTCCCCCTCTCCCGTCCTCCTCTCCCCTCCGCCTCTCCCCTCCCACTCCCTCTCCCCATTCCCCCTCTCCCCTCCCCCTCTCCCCTCCTCCTCTCCCGCCCCTCTCCCCAAACCCTCTCCTCGCCCCCTCTCCCCTCTCCCTCTCCCCGCCCCCTCTCCGCTCCCCCTCTCCCCTATCCCCTCCCGTCTGCTCATGTCACCTCCTCCTCTCCCCTCCCCCCTGTTACCCACCTCCCGTTCCCCCACTCCCTCTCCCCCTCCCCCTCCACTACCCCTCCCCCTCTAGTCTCCCCCTCTCCCCTCCCCTCTCCTCTCACCTCCCCCCTCTCCCCTCCCCTCTCCTCTCCCCTCTCCCCCTCTCCCCCTCTCCCCCTCTCCCCTCCCCCTCTCCCCACCCCCTCTCCTCTCCCTTCTCCCCTTGCCCGCTCACCTCCCCCTGACCCCTCCCCGTCTCCCCTCCCCCTGTCACCTCGCCCTCTCCCCTCACCTCCCCCTCACCCGTCCTCCTCTCCCCTTCCCTCTCCCCTCCCGTCTCCCCTCCCCGTCTCCCCTCCCCATCACCCCTACCCCTCTCCGCTCCCTCTCCCCCCTGCCCCTCTCCCCTCTCCCCTTTCCCTCTCCCTCCCGTCTTCCCTCCCCCTCTCCCCTCCTCCTCTCCCCTGCCCCTCTCTCCATACTCCTCTCTCCTCCTCCTCGCCCACCTCGACCACCTCGCCCACCTCGCCTCCTCCCCCCCTCTCCCGTCTCCCTCTCCCCACCCCCTCTCCCCACCCCTCTCCCCTCTCCCCTCCCCCTCTCCCAACCCCCCCTCTCTCCTACCCCTCTCCCCTCCCTCTCTCCTCCTCCTCTCCCCGCCTTCTCTCCCCTCCTCCTCACTCCTCCCCCTCTCTCCTCCCCCTCACCTCTTCCCCTCCCCCTCCCCTCCCCCTCTCCAATCCCCCTCTCCCCTCCTCCTCTCCGCCCCCCCCCCCTCTATCCTCCCCATCTCCCCCCTCTCCCCACCCCCTGCCCCCTTCTCCCCTACCCCTCTCACCTCCCCCTCTCCCCTCTCTCATCCCGCCTTCCCCTCCCCCTACCCCTTTTTCCACCTCCTCTCTCCTCCTCCTCTCCCCTCCCCCTCTCCCCTCCCCCTCTCCACTCCTGCTCTCCACTCCCGCTGTCCCCTCTCCTCTCCCATCACCCTCTCCCCTCCCCTTCTCCCTCTCCTCTCCCCCTCTTACCTCCCCCTCTCCTTTCTCCCCCTCTCCCCTCTCCCCTCCCGCCTGCCCCTCTCCCCCTCACCCCTCCCACTCTCGTCTCCCCCTCTTCCCTCCCCCTCTCCCCTCTCCCCTCCTCCTCTCCCCTCCCCGTCGCACCTCTCCCCTCCCGCCTGCCCCTCCCCTCCCCCTCTCCCCTCTCCATCTCCCCTCCCCCTCTCTCCTCTCCCTTCCCCCCACCCCCTCTCCCCTCTCCCTTCCCTCCTCCTCTCCCCACCCGCTCTCCTCCCCCTCTCCCCTCCCCCTCTTTCATCCCCCTCCCCTCCCCCTCTCCTATCCCCCTCTACCCTCCTCCTCTCCCCTCCCCCTCTCCCCTCCCCCTCTCCACATCCCCCTCTCCCGTTCCCCTCTCCCCTCCCCTCTCAAATCCCCAAATTCACAGCTCTTTTCCTCGTCTCCATTTAAATGGCCTACTCCTTAATCTTAATTTGTGGCCCCTGGTTCTGGACTACCCCCACATCGGGAACATGTATCCTGCCTCCAGCTTGTCCAATCCCTGAACAATCTAGGGATTGTACTAGGCCCTGTACAACTGCAGAAGGACCTCTTTGCTCCTATACTCAACTCCTCTTGTTATGAAGGCCGACATGCCATTAGCTTTCTTCACTGCCAGCTGTACCTGCATGCTTACTTTCATAGACTGGTGATCAAGGACCCCCCAGATCTCGTTGTACTTCCCCTTTTCCCAATTTGACACCGTTCAGATAATAATCTGCCTTCCTGTTTTTGATACCAAAGTGGATAAACTCACATTTATCCACATTAAACTGCATCTGCCATGCATCTGCCCACTCAACCAACCTGTCCAAGTCACCCTGCATCTTCATAGCATCCTCCTCACAGTTCACATGGTCACCCAGCTTTGTGTCATCTGCAAATTTGCTAATGTTAATATTAATCCCTTCATCTAAGTCATTAATGTATATTGTAAATATCTGCGGTCCCAACATTGAGCCTTGCGGTCCCCCACTAGTCACTGCCTGCCATTCTGAAAGGGACCCGTTAATCCCTACTCTTTGATGCCTGTTATGGGGGGTTTTCAGCTATGATCACATTGAACGGCGGTCTATTGTCTATTGTCTGTCTGTCTGCCAACCAATGTTTTATCCATGTCAGTACCCTACCCACAATAACATGTGCCCTAATTTTGCCCACTAATCTCCTATGTGGGACCTTATCAAAGTGTTTCTGAACGTCCAGGAAAGTCCACTAGTTCTCCCTTGTCCATTTTCCTAGTTACATCCTCAGAAAACTCCCCGAGTTTAGTCAAGTATGATTTCCCCTTTGTAAATCCATGCTGACTCGGACCGATCCTGTTACTGCTATCCAAATGTGCCGCTATTTCATCTTTTATAATTGACTCCAGCATCTTCCCCACCACCAATGTCAGGCTAACTGGTCCATAATACCCTGTTTTCTCTCTCCCGCCATTCTTAAAAGGTGGGATAACCGAGGACCAGCCGGGAAGACCCGGCTCGCCCGCCACGTATCGAGGACCCACGGGAACCCAGCTGGAGGCCGGTGAGCAGACCGGCTGCGGGAGTGAATGCACGGCCTCGACGGGGGAGTGGGCCGCTGGAGGCCCTGTAGCTGCCTGGGGCTCGGCTGGACGTGGCGCCGCTCCAAGAGGCCGAGCACGTGGACCAGACGCGATGGAGCAGCGGTGGAGGACACCACGGCTACGCTTGGCCAGGCCGAGCCTGCAACGCCGCCAGGACAACGGGCCTTCACGGTCAGATCAAGATCCCTGCACTTACAACTGGGACTTGAACATGGCGCCAAACTGACAACTTTGTATTCTGTCTCACTGTACTACTGCTGTACACCAACACTGTATCTACAATGCTTATCTAATATGTATCTAAGTGTTTATGTATAGTGATACTTGTACTAAACTGTATCCAACAATGTATGTCCCTGTACCTCGGTACAGGTGATAAATAAAGCACCAGACCATACCTGTGCCAGTGCACTGTTCAGAAGCAGTGTCCGTGCCAGTTCACTGGACAGTCGTGTGACCAGTGACCCGTGGTCATCGCTGTGAATGTGGGAGCATCGTGGGGCTGAACTGGTCAGTCTGTGTGGGGTAAGGGCACGGGAGAGAGACTGCTCATCTCTCCTCGCCGAATAAAGACTGATTCTCTCGAGAGCACAAAAGGGTGCTCTGATCACAAAGGTCCCGTTGCCCCTTTGCCGCACCTCCATCTCTC